>NW_024081370.1:865234-928036 GCF_003009895.1 Hyaena hyaena
TCCCAGCCAGCCAGGAGCACAGACGCCCGGTGTCCGCGCGGCTCTTTCAGGGGCCCCAGCCGCCCAGGAGCTACAATGGCGGCAGGCCGCACCGCCACTCTGAAGTCCTGCCTCCAGGAGTCAGCACAAAGAAGCAGTTTGTGTGCTCAGCCCTCCCCAGGACCAGTTGGAGCGAGGGGACCTGGTGTGCAGGTATTTGGCAAGTACGGTCTTTCTATGCACCGAGCGGAGGATTTTCCCCCCCGAGGGGAGGTTTTTCTGTTTCGGACTCTCTCCTTTTCCCCTCTCACTCCCCGTAGAGGGTAGAGGGGGATCGCCTCCCACCCTGGAGTCTCCAATCCTGGCCCGATTTTATCTTCCCCGGTTCACACTCACATTAGAAGGCTCTCTCATTGGATTCTGCATCCTTTTTCTCCCAATCACTCAGGTTTTGTAAGGTTTCCAATGGCTTCAGATCTTTTCTGTGTGATGTATGGGCGCGATTGCAAGTACGGAACTCCTTACTTCTCCACCATCTTGCCCTCTCTACTCTCTATCTGGCATTTTATATACCTTATACTTTAATGTAGTTTATAGGGAAAGGCATAAAAATATGGCAATCCTTATAAAGCTATGACAGAAAAGTGACAGATCAATAAAACAGACAAATCTTCTAACAATGATGCAATACTGTTCCAACCTTTCTTGCAGATCAGCAAGTGTGACCATATACACTGTGCTGATGCCACAGTGTGATCACTAGGGGGACAGTGCTTAACAGGAAGGTGTTTCATCAAGGAAAGTCCAACATGGACCTAACCAGATGCTAGTTCTAGGCCTGCCAGAGGAACAGAGAGAGGGAAAATGCCAAAGCTGAGTTTTTGAGTGATGAGGTTGAGAATGACAATAGATGAGAAAGCTTAGCATTTGAACAAATGACCAGTATCATAAGGCTGAGTGAATGGCATTACTGAAATCTAGTGTGGATTGGGAAGTATTCATGAAACACATGTACTGTATTTTCTCATCAGTCTTCAATAGAAACTATGACTTTCTAATCTGTGTAAATGTATCTAGTCACTAGTAACTTGTGATGGTTAATTTTATGTGTCAGCTTGACTGGGCAATGGAGTGCTTAGACATTTGGTTAAACATTATTCTAGGTGGGTCTATAAGGAATTTAGGAATGAGATTAACATCTGAATTGGCAGACTGATTAAATTAGGTTTCTCTCTTTAATTTAGGTGGGCCACATTCAATCAGTTGAGAGCCTGAATAGAACAAAATGTCTGAGTGAATGGACTTGATGCTAGTACTTGCAGTGTTGGTCTTTCATGGCCTTCTGACTTATGGTAGAATTACACATTGGCTCTCCTGGGTCTCCAGCTTGCCAATGTGTGAGTGTGTGTGTGTGTGTGTGTGTGTGTATCATTATATGTCACATACACACACACACACACACACATTCTGTTGGGTCAGTTTCTCAGGTGAACACTGAGAAATACAGATACTGGTACCAAGAAGTGGGATGCTGCTGTAACAAATACTTAAACATGTGGCAGTAGCTATGGAAATGGGTAATAAGTAGAGACTAGAAAAGCTCTGGGGGAAATGATAGAAATATGGACGTTGTCGTGAGATCTCAGATGAAAATGGAGACTATGTTATCAGAAACTGGAAGAAAGATGATCCTTGATGTAGTGTGGTAAAAACTTGGCTGACTATCTTTTAGTATTTCAACTGAAGGTAAAAATGGTGAAGGATGAAATTTGACATTTGATTTCTAAGCAGAATGTTGAAGAATAAGCTTGGTTCCTGCCTACTGTTTATAATAAAAAGCAAGATGAGAGAGATGGATTGAAGAAAGACTTGCTAAGCAAAAAAGAACAAGAACTTGAAGACTTGGAAAATTCTGAACCTGTCTGTACTACAAAAAGTGAGAAAGCATATTTTGACTAGAACATCAAGTGGAGGGCTCCTGCATGGCTCAGTAGGTTAAGCGTCCCACTTCAGCTCAGGTCATGATCACAGTTCATGAGTTCAAGCTCTGTCTCAGGCTCTGTGCTGACAGCTCAGAACCTGGAGCCTGCTTTGAATTTTGTGACTCCCTCTCTCTCTCCCCTTTTCCCGCTGATGCTCTGTCTCTCTCTTTCACTCAAAAATAAATAAACATTAAAAAAAGAACATCAAAGGTGTGGCTAGACTATCACTTGACAATGAGTTCATGGGATTATATGAACAGAAACACTATCTGTTTAAACTGAAGGGAATTGAGCCTGAACACAATGAAAAAAGGTCGACAAACTCGGATTAGACAGGATAGGACGATAGAGCTATTCACCTGTGAGCATGTGCAGTTGTTCAAGAAGAAGGGAACATGATCTTAAATATGAATTAGAGATCATCATGGCCACTGCCTCAGTTTCAACAGGCCCAGTGGTCACCCCCTAAAGTCGTAGAGGTGGCACTACACTGTAGAGCTGTGCCATTGGGATTGCCAGGCAGAGACTTGGGGGTGTTACTTCCATCCCAGTGGACCTGGAATGTAAGACATTTAGCCAAAGAGGATTATTCTTACACTTTAAAATCTAGTGGAATTTGCATTGCTAGATTCTGGTCTTGCTTGGGGCTGTCACTATTTCTTCCTTCATATTTCTCTCTTTTGGAAAGGGAATGTCTATCCTATATCTGTCCCACTCTCGCATTTTGGAAGCACATAACTTATATGATTTCACAGGTTCATAGCTGAAGAGGCATTTCGCCTCAGGAAAAGTGTACCTCGAATCTCACCCATACCTGATTTAGATGATATGGAGATGAGATTTCGGACTTTAAACTTCAGAGTTGATGCTAGAACAAATTAAAGACTCTTGGGGCTATTGGAATGGAATGAATGTGTTTTGAATGTGAAAAAGAAAAATTTGGGTGAGCCAAGGGTAGAATGATGTGGACTGAATTGTGTTTCCTCAAAATTCATATGTCGAAGCCCTAACTCTCAATTTGGGATTAATGATAAGAAGAGACTTTAAAGAACTTGCACACACACACACACACACACACACACACACACACTCTGTCTGTCTCTTTGTGCCATGTGAGGACACACTGAGAGGGCTACCATCTATAAAGCAGGATAGGAGACTTCGCCAGACTCAAAAATGCTGAAATTCTGATTTTGGACTTGTATCCTCTCGAATTGTGGAAAAATAATTTCCTGTTTTTAAGCTACCCAGTGTGTGGTATTTTGTTATGGCAGCCTGATACAAGACAAGGTGACACTGTCCAGTGGTGGCTTGAGCAGACAACACTAAAACTCGGAAGATAGAACTGCATATAAGAAAGAGGACTGAGTGAAGTAATAAGGGAAGAAGAATTATAATTATATTTCAGTGCTCATCTAGTCAGAAAGGAGAGATGAGAGATTTTCATATAGGGAAATCGGCTCAAGGAAAAGTTTGAAGTCAGGAAAAAAGGTTATGAGGTGTTAGAAAAATAGTACCAAATACCTAGCTAGAGGGGAAGCTGTTGGAAGGAAAAGATAAAGGTTCCATGGTAGTTCTGAGCCACAGGGTAATGGTTCATAAGTGAAGACGATGTATGCATTTCTGAGGCACAATGCATTATCTGATTTGCACTCTGGAGATACAGTTACATTGATCTTCCATATGCTTTTCTATACTACTTCTTAAAGGTAGTATGGTTTGGCCCTTAAAGTCCTTTCAAATCCCAAGGTGACTCAGATTCAACTGCACATTT
Organism: Hyaena hyaena; assembly: GCF_003009895.1. NCBI lineage: Eukaryota > Metazoa > Chordata > Mammalia > Carnivora > Hyaenidae > Hyaena > Hyaena hyaena. The sequence goes on from NW_024081370.1 coordinate 868,970, forward strand.
TTAAATATTACTGATTTGGATGAAGGACATAGTCTCTAACTATATATAAAAAGATATTAACTGGCAGAAGGAGCTATCAGAGCTGTGCTCTTAAGGTTATTAACAGCAATGTTTTGTCCAGTGGTCACCAAAGTGGGTCCACAAACTCCTCAGGAGTACACAGTATAATCTATGAAGTCAGTGTCAGAAAAGTATTCTTTTATCCATGTTCAATTTAATCTCATATTTTGGTGAATACTTTATAATATGCAAACATATTAGCAATTTTAGGAATATAATTATAAAGTAAGTATACACTATACTATATGAGGGTGTATTTAAAACATTTACTAATTGGGCTATGCAACATAAAAGCTTAAAGATCATAGCTTTAATTGACTGCATTATTCTGTAGATGAAAGACTCGATAATTTGGCAGAGATCCTGAATGATATTCCTTAGGAGCTGAGAGATCAGCTGAAGGGATTTAAGTATGGAATCATAAGGTCAGATCGCTTTTCAGAGAGATATTCAAAAGGTTCACTGGATGACAGGTCAGAGGGGGACAGTGAAAAGCAGAGTGAGCAGTTAGCAAACTCTTCCTTTAAGTGATAGATAATAAGGGTTTGATCTAAAGGGAGTAGTAATAAAGTCAGAGAGGAAGACAGCGAATGAAGAAATAATCAGGTGTTATGGGGTTTTGTTATGGCAGCCTGATATAAGACAAGGTGACATTTGTCCAATGGTGGTTTGAGCAGACAATATTAAAACTGAGAAGAGAGAACTGCATATAAGAAAGAGGACTGAGTGAAGTATGAGAGAAGAAGAATTATATTCATATTTCAGTGCTGATCTAGTCAGAAATGAGAGATGAAATGAAATAAGCAGAATGTGTAGGTTGATTGAAGGAGAAGTATGACGAAAAAAGAATGAAAGATGAATGTAAGGATTGTAGTTAGCTTACATGACCAGTTAAAATTATCTATGATAGAAAATACAATTAGGGAAGGTTTAGAAGTGATATATGATCTATGCAGTTATAAGGATGTTGAGTTTGAGATGCTCGTGCATTTGGAAGGTGACATACACAGAAAAGAGCTTGGGATCTGAGGTTCACAGGAGAGGTCTGGATAGATATATGGGTTTGAGAATCAAAACAGGTACTAGGAGAGGGACTATGGAAGTAGAAAGGGTGAGAGTATGAAGTACAAACACAAGGAAATATTAAGAACATTCAATATTCAGATACAGTGCAAATACAAGACATTTTTTATTTATCTGATCTAAATTTTGTGGTGTGAATTTTTTAACTGAATGGGTGAAGTGGAAAATGGTGATTCACAGGTGGTGATATTTTTCAATCTTTGAAAGCATCTGCTATTCAAGATGGAATCATGAGGTGAGAAAAACAACTTTTATTGTGAAAAATTAGTGGGGTGATAATTTGCTTTCTATATTACAACAAATAGGACTTTAGAATTGAATGTTGGAATTAAATTAGCTTACATACATGTATATTTGCATATTGTCTTTTATAAAATAATTGGCCAAAATTTGTTAAGATAAATGAAAAATAACTCCACCTAAATTGAAATTTCACTTTATCATGTTCTGAGAAAAAATATTATGTACTGAAAAAGTAACAAAAGTACTATTTTATCAGGGCTAATTAAAGATCTATGATTCTTTCACATTTTTGATCCTTTAAATATTTTTTTCCTTCATCCTGAATGTTCTCCTTCCACATTTTATCTTAGTGAACTACTCAATCCTCAACATGCAGTTAAGTTTAGATCCTTCAGAAAATTATTTTTCTTTATTATTGACTTAGATACAGAGGATTGAACTAATGATGGTCTTTGGTTCATGGTATGCCACCATCATTTTCTTTTTTTTTTTTTTTTTTTTTTTTACAAATAGTTTATTGTCAAATTAGTTTCCACATAACACCCAGTGCTCATCCCCACAAGCGCCCTCCTCCATGCCCATCCCCCCTCCCCCCCCACATCCATCAGTCCTCAGTTTTTGTCAGCATTCAAGAGTCTCTCATGGTTTGACTCTCTCCCTTTCCCCCACCATTTCCCCCCTTCTTCTCCCGATTGGTCCTCTGTTAAGTTCTTCCTAGTCCTCCTATACGTGCACACATATGATATTTGTCCTTCTCTGCCTGACTTATTTCGCTCAGCATAACACCCTCAAGGTCCATCCATGTAGCTACACATGGCCAGATTTCATTGTTTCTGCCACCATCATTTTCTTAATCCATTCTTATACTCCACCATAGATAACATTCTCAGGTGTCTGTGATGTAATTTTTCTTTATATTGTCATTGAAAAAATATAGATAGTATAAAAAATGCATGTTTAAAATGTTTCTTCCTGGTGCACCTGGGTGGCTCAGTCAGTTAAGCTTCTGACTTCAGCTCAGGTCACAATCTCACGGTTTGTGAGTTGGAGGCTCGCATTGTGCTCTGTGCTGACAGCTCAGAGCCTGGAGCCTGCTTCGGATTCTGTGTCTCCCCTTCTCTCTGCCCCTCCCCTGCTCATGATGTGTCTCTCTTTGTCTCTCCATAATAAATAAACATTAAAATTTTTTTAAATAATAAAATGTTTCTTCCTCTTTTTTCTCAGCATCATATTATAGATAGATATATATGTAGTATACACTTTTTTCCATATTACATATATGTATGTAATATATATACATATATATATCCACTTTGTAAGGCATCTGTCAAATCTGCGGCCTTTCAAAACTCCATAGTATTTGTGGTGTGCCTCCTCAACATTTTATTTATGTACTCCCTCATTACCTCCAGCTTGGGGTTAACACAAAGATGGCTATAAGTAGTCTGCCCCCTAAATGTGGCTTCACTTTTAGTTGCAGTTAACCATGGTCAATTGCATCTGGAAGCAGATGATACCCCTTCTGAGGTACCATCAGAAAGTCAGTAGTAGCCTAATGCTGTATCACAGTGCCTAAATCATTAGCTTCACTTCATCTCATCACATATTAATTTTATCGTCTCACATCATCACAAGAAGAAGAGGCCTGATGATAGTACAATAAAACATTTTGAGACACAGAGAGACCACATTCACATAACCTTTATTACAGTATATTGTTATCATTGTTTTTACTTTGGGACACCTGGGTGGCTCAGTCAGTTGAGCTTCTGACTTTGGCTCAGGTCATGATCTAATAGTTCTTGGGTTTGAACTCTGTGTTGGGCTCTGTGCTGACAGCTCAGAGCCTGGAGCTTGCTTCAGATTCTGTGTCTTTCTCTCTGTCCCTCCCCTGCTCATGCACTGTCTCTCTCTGTCTCTCTCTGTCTCTCTCTCTCTCCCTCTCTCATCCACTCTCTCTCTCTGTCTCAAATATAAATAAACATTAAAAAATTTAATTGTTTTACCTTTATTACTAATTATTGTTGTTACTGTCTTTTTGTGCCTATTTATAAATTAAACGTTCTCATAGGTTTGTATGTATAGAAAAAAACAGTTTATATAAGGTTTAGTAATATCTACTGTCTTAAGCGCCAACCAAGGATCTTAAAACACATCTCCCCAGATGAGGGAGGACCACTCAATATTCTTAAATATATCCTCTCATAGATATGATTGAAACATTTTTTAACATTTGGATTATAAGGTCTTAGAATATATGTAATTTTCATATGAATAACTATTAGAACATTCTTAAGAGGAGCAATGGGAATGAGGGAGATCTTACATCATCACATCTCTACCCAATACATACCAAACACATGAATGTAATGGATAATTTATTCTTAGTTTTATATTTCTAAGCAATGAATTTGAGGATCTCTTCATTTACTAATTGGACCTTTAGACTATCACTTGTGAAAATTCATATTCTTTGTGGATTTAGTCTGGAATTTTGTTTCTCTTTCTGGTTGATTGGTAGGTATTCAGGTATATTTCACATACTATTTCTTTGTTGGCTTTAGACACTATACGCATTTATTCTCAGTATGTCTCAAATCTGTTCACTTGCTCATAGTGTTCTTCATTGAAGAAGAAATTATTAATTTTATGTAATTAAATCATTACATATTTTCCATTATAGATCCATATAAATTAAAGATATATTCATTAAAAAGAGTTCAGCCAGATTTATGATTAAGACTTCCTGTAATAATTTGTGACACTTCAATGTTCATATTAGGAACATTTGAAATGTTTCTGGAGAAGAGCACAGACATTCCCTTTATTAATTTGGAAGCTCTTTTATATTATTAAATAGAGTTTTAGATTATGTTCTATATTTTTTATTAATTCTTAAGCACGTCACTTAGTTTTACTACTCTTACAAAATGTATTTTGCTCTTGGGTATGTTGCCTGTTTCTTATTGCCTGTGTACAGAAACAGTATTTATTTTTATATGATAATCTCGATTCAAGAGATATACTGAGTTTAATTCCCATATATTATTAATGCTGTTGGCTTTTCAAGGTAGGTTATCTCCTTTAAATAATAGTTTATGTCTTCATTTTAAAAACATACATCTGACTTGTCTTTTCCTACAGTATTTTTCCAGGCCGTCAGTACTCTGTTAAACAATAAAAGTTATAATAGGTATCCTTGTCTTGCTCTTTATTTTAACAAGGGACTGTATCTAAATATCTTTTTTTAAATAAAACATTTGCTGTCAGTTTTTGACTAGAAATTTTCCAGGTTAAGGAAATTCCTTTATGTTTATAATCTGTTTTTTTTCTCTTTTATACTGTGTGATGATTTATATCAGATGATATTCTGCATCTGTAAAGTAATCATGAGTTTGTTACTTTTATCTGTGGCCAATTACACTGATATATTTTCTGATATTCAATCATCCTTGCATTCTTGGGATAAACAATAGTTGATTATGATGTATTATAATGTATATTATAATCAGATGGCTTCAGATAGCCACTATTTCTTTAAAATATGTGCCTCTAAATGTGGGTGGAACTCAAGGGTATTATGCTAAGTGAAATAAGTCAGGCAGAGAAAAACAGATATCATATTTTTTCACTCATATGTGGAACAGGAGAAACTTAACAGAGGACCATAGGGAAGGGAAAGGGGAAAAAAATAGTTAAGGAGAGGGAGGGAGGCAAACCATAAGAGACTGTTAAATACTGAGAACAAACTGAGAGTTGATGGGGGTGGGGGAGAGGGGAAAATGGGTGACGGGCATGAAGGAGGGCACTTGCTGGGATGAACTCTGGGTGTTATATGGAAACCAACTTGACAATAAACTATTTTAAAAAAAAATAAATAATAAAATATGTGCCTCTATAATCATACATGGAAAGATACTATAATTTTTCTTTTTTTGCACTGTCTATATCCAGAATTTGAATAAAAGTTCTGGTGGCCTCAAAAAATGGCATTATTTTAGTATGTTTCTCTCCCTCTCACTCTCCCCCCTCTCAGTTGATACACATAAATAGATAGAAAATATGGTTCTTAATAATGGCATCATTTCGTATATCTGTGTACATACAGTTTTTATATTACATATGAGTGAGAAATGGTCATTTTCTCCAAGTGTCTGTTGATTTGACTAATAAGGTTTATGCTTACTGATATCAAAACATAGGTATTGACCAATGGATTGACTTAAATAGCACAAAAATATGGAAACTCTAGGAGAAAATTTCTAATAATTCTCCATTTGTTTAGCCCCACTTCTAAAACAGTTGATGTATCAATATGTGTCTGTGACTAAAGACTGACCAGTCCCTGTATATAAAATAAATAGTGTTTTGTTTACTTGAAGAAACTTTACTTTAAAGATAATAATAGCCATAATTTCTTTACTATTTACTATGCACAAGCCTCTTTTCTGAAGTTAACTTATCACAGTCTAGGAACTAGTTATTATTATCCTCATATGTGAGGTAGCAGACTGAGGCTAAGTGACTTGCCCAAGATCATGGAGTTAATACATTGTTAAGACTGAATTCTAACTTATGTCTGTCTGATATCAAAACTAGTTCTCTTAAACCCTACACCTTTGTAGTGTCAAATAAATTTCCCCATGCAAATCAATCAGAATAACTGGCACTAACTTCATGGATCGGTGAGTTAAACAAAATATCAAACACTTAAGGATTGATATGGCAGAGAGTACAGGTTTAAGTTCCAGCATCAGCCATTGTGGACTGGAGGGGTTTGTGGCAACATGTGGTGACTTATGACTTATTTAACACATCTGTCTCTACTGTCTCTCAATAGAGAGTGCATTCCTTAAATTGGTGACTCCTCTATTAAGTAAAATATTCACTCTGCTTATATTTCTGGATAATCATCATGATCTTGAACTTTCTACCCCTCTAGCACCTCTCCCTTCAACACTTCTGACAACATAACATTGACTTTCTTGTCTGGTTCCTTGTGTTGAGAGGTAGAGAGCATCTGCCTTCTCCTACTCTTAATGGTGAGAGAGGATTCCATCTTATTTCTGCTTTTTTTCACCTCAACCATCCCAGCAAAGAGTTAAGGAAGCAAGAAGAAACAGTAGATTTCTGAAGCAGAGAAATCATACACTGTCAAAGGATTATATTTTGAAAACTGTTCTCTAAGTAAAATGTAAGTTCATCAAAGTTTTACATTTTATTATTTTAAAATGAAGGAAATAGGTGTATGTTCCATTTGAGTCTTTCATTCACATGGAGTCTTTCATTGACATACTAAATCACTTCTCTATTGTTTTTTCATGATCTTAAGCTTCGATTTGTTGGTTGATTAATATTGAAAGTTACTTTTTGTGAGTTTACATGTTTTTGATTTTGTTTTCTCTTGTAAACACTACTCATAAGGGTCCTTTTTTGTCTCAGAGTAGTTGCCATTTCTCAAGGCTGGCATTTCCATCTTATAAAGTGCCTTTCATGAGAGGAGCTCTGCTAGCTTTAGTCACCAATGGAGGTGCTTCATTAGATAATGTTAAAGTTAACTTAATACATTTTGCTAGCTGCAGGAGAGCAATCATACTCCAGGGCTCCAAATTTGATTCATTAGTAAATCAAGAGAAGGCTTCCTATGAAAGGATAGGTTTTTAAGTTCGCTTCGCTAGACATTTAAAGAAAGTTAAACATTAAAGACAAATGGATTTTTGTGTCTACAAAGTCTTTTAGAGTTGTCCTGACATGATCTCATGGATGAATTAAAAATATATGCAGAAAGAGTTTCAGGAGCTATAAATGTAGATAAAATAATGACAATAAGAGAACTGTGTGGATGCTTACATCTACCATTGTAGAGAAAGTAATTGAGTCCTTTTATAAATTTTGGTGTAAAAGAAAGGAAAAGATATAAGAACTGGATATATACAAGTCTTCAACTGTAAAAAATAATAAGCTTCTATTTTAGCTTGTGAATCATTGTATAAGTTTAAGGTGTACAACATGATAATTCAGTAAATCCGTTGTTAAGGGATCTGAAATTATTCCTACTATGTATGTGAATGTCTCTGTTTCCCCTTTTCCTCCGTCTTCCTGCCATGCCCACGTCATTCTATAACACTGATGGAGAAGAAATAAATTCACAATCTCCATTCAGAGTAAGCTCATCTATTCCCCTCTGATGAAAGCATTATGTGGACATACAATAACCATACATTTGGAGTAGACCTTGTAAGATGCAGATCCTATTATGAATAGGAAAAATTTCTTTACCTTTTTTATTTTATGTTTTATTTTCTAAAATTCAAGCCAAATGTTGTAAATACTTTGATTATAGAAAGTATAGGTGCCCTTGCTTACAATAAAGTTGCATACTTAATGTTTGTTTTAATACATTCTGAAATTTTGTTTAATCAGCTAATTAAGATTGCCTGCAATTTAGTCAGTCCTAAAGAGTTTTCAGCATCAAAGTACTTTAATATAGGAGCCAAAGATTAGGAATGCTATTCTACTTAAGTATTCAAAAGGGCACAGCCATAGTCTCCATCTTCCCGACACTTTCAATCCCAGATGCAAACAAATGAGAAAGGTTTTTCTTTTTATTGTATGGGTCTGACCTATTAGCTATATTAGCAAATTATGTAGGGTAGGTCACACAATGTCTAAAAAGAACACCTAAATTGTGCTTTAGGCATTTTAGGTGTTATTAGGATATGTCTGACATGAAGAGGGTGTGCATCAACTCTCAAGGTTACAGTTTATATTTTTGAGCCTCAAAGCAAGGAATCTACACTGATAAGCAGCAACTCTATTAAAAATTCCACTCTGTGATCTGGAAATAAATCTACTTTTAAGCCATATATCATTATTGTGATCTGACTTTATTAAACCATGCACAGAAGTTGTTGAGGAGGAAAGGTAAAAATATATAGAAATAAGAAAAATGTAAATAAAATAGGAAATAGTAAAAATAATATGTGGCAATCTATAAGACATGACTTTTGAGGATTAAGAGGTAAATGATCAAAGATTCAAGTTGACAAAATTTCCTCTAAATATTATAAAAGCAATTTACTATGCATGGATATACGTTTCTTTTTTAAACATTTTCCTTTAATTATGATAAGTTTGCTTTCTTTATATAAAATTTTTGGAAAATTTAGCAGCATGTGGGAAAAAAAGGACCCATCTTCTCTTCCCCATTTAAAACCCCTGATACCTTTTAGTATATTTACTTCCAGGCTCTTTTCTATATATGTACACACAATTGAGATAATTTTCTTTGTGTACATTTTGATTATTTTTTACATTTGGTCTTGTATCTTCAAGGTTTTTCCTTAGTACTGTACCATTCCTGTGACTAAAAATTATTCATCAGTGGAGTTTGATCTTACTTGACAAGGGTTAAACAATCTGGGGTCACCATGGGAACTCATCCCCTCTGACTGTTCCCTCCCTTATTCCATTCTAGCCATGCAGGCCTCCTTGCTCTTCCTGAGACATGCCAGCCATGCTTCCCTTATGGGTCTTCTTCTTTGCCATTCTTCTCTCCATAGCACCATACTTTTAGTGTATGCATAGTTTCCTTCCTCAATAATTCAAAAGTCTGCTTTAATACACCTTATAGGAAAGGACACCCCTGACCAGGATACTGAAATAAAGCCTCGCCCTTTCACTCTCTAGCTCCCCAAATTTCTTGTCTTCTTAGTCTGTTTCTCCCTTACCTCTCCCTCTCTTTCTCTCTCTCTCTCTCATGTGCGCACACATACACATACACACACCACAACACAAAATTCTTGAACAGGATCTTTGTTTTGTTCACTGCTCAGTTAACAGAGCCTAGAACAGTGCCTTGTGCATAGTGAATAATAAAAAAAATTTGAAAGAACAATTGAATTCATTGGTTGCATAGTATCTCATTTCACAGATATATCTCACTTCTCTGCTTAACTCTCTAGTTAGACAATGATCTATTATAATAAATAAGGTAATAATTAACATGTCTATAAACAAGTCATTTATCTAACAAGTTTATGTCCATGACATTAATTATTGGCAAAAAAAACCCCACAATTCTTGGTTAAAATTATGAAAATTTTGAAAGATTCCTTTTTAACAGCATAAATAACCATCAGTAACTTCATTAGCATATTTTATTAGTGATACTACAAATTTTCAAATTGCCACTTGAATATTATGTACTAATTTATACTTTAACCATTTTGCTTATTTATGGTTAAATCTAATCTAGCTAAGAAAGATACTTTTTAAAAAAAGTTATAGTGATTTAAAAATGTGTCATTTTTAATAATGGAGAAAAAATACATTTTCATATGTGTTGGTGATTTGTTTTCCTCTTTTGTCAAAGGTCTGTTCCTATTTTCTGTATTCTGCTTTATCTATTGAAGTTTATAGTTTTTATTATGGCTCTATTTACAAAATATATACATATATAAATGATACATCTATATGTGTTTTTCATAGTAATAATAAAATTTTAGTGGGTGTCTGATATTTAAGAACATTTAATTTGTGCCATTTACTTCATAACTAATTGCTAAAACAACATGAAAAGTTTTATTTTTTCATCACTATCTTAAAAAGGAGAAGCTAAAATTTATATATTAGGTAACTTTTGTAGCCTTGGTGAAGTAGGAATTTGGGTTCTGACTCCCAAGTATGACATGTTATCGGCACATTTCTGGTCTGTCATTGGACTTTATTTTTGTTTATGGTGATTTTGAGAAACGAGAATTTTACTTTTTAAGGTGATCCAGTGTCTTCAGTTGAAGCATTTGTAGTGACCAATATTTGGCCATATTTGACTCATAAAATCGCAATTTCACATACTTTAACTGAATATTTTCTTTATGACTTCTCCCTTTGATTCAAAGCTTCAAGAATGTCCACCAATTAACATATTTGTTATTCCACATTCCAATGTTGCTATTTTTTTAAATCCACCAGTGTTTTTTCTAAGAAACTAACGAATTTTCCCAGTACCATTTATAGATAATGTTTCCTTTCCTTCCCAGTATTTGGTGTCATCCTTATATACTATAAAATTATAATCTATATCAATTGCATTAGTTTCATAAGGCTGCCATACAAAGAACTACAAAATGAGTGGCTTCAGAAAACAGATTTACTGTCTCACAATTTTGGATGTTAGAACATCAAAATCCCATTGTTGGCAGGGCCATGCCCCCTCTAAAAACTGTAGAATAGAATCATTCTTTGTCTTTTTCTGGCTTGTGATGTTTTGCCTACCCTCTGATGTTTTACAGCTTATAGATACCTTGCTTAAATCTTCCAGTCCAATCCAGTATTCATGTGGTATCCCGGTCTTCATATTATATGTCTATGTCTGCATACAAATTTTTACTTTTTAGAAGGATTCTAGATATATTGTATTAGGATTCACCCTAATGACCTAATTTTAACTTGATTGCTCTATACAGATCAAATTTCAAAACAAGGTCCCATTTTGAAGTATCATTGGTTAATATTTCCACATATCTTTTTGTGGGATAAGTGGGGTACAATTCTACCCATAACACTAATGTTACTAAAAACATTAGCTGCTTCAATTTATTTATCAACATCTCTATTGTAGAGAAGAACACTGATATAGCTGTTTTAGTTTCATAATAAGCTTTAATTTTATGATAGAATCAGTTTTCCAATATCAATCTATTTTTTTTTAAAAAAGGTCTTAGCTAGTCTCAAACATTTTTATTTCCACGTGAGTTTCAAAATATTGTTTTTCAAACTACTGCTAAATCCATAAATTAATTTGGAAAAAACTGACATCTTTGCAATAGCCATTGTTTCTATTTAGGAGTATGTAGGTCTTTCAATTTATTGTGCCTTTTTTTTTTTTACTACATGCGTACTTTCATATTTTTCTTCATAAAGTACTGTCAGAATATGTGAGCAGGCCATTGCCAGGTTTTTCACAGTTATGTTGCTACTGTGAAATCTTTTCTCCTTTCTGTCTTCCAAATGGCTATTGTTAGTACATATAATGATGCTATTAATTTTTACACATTGATGTGATATTTACTGCATTTGTTAAACCATTCTATTCCAATAGTAAGTATATAAGCTGCTTTTCTTGTGCTTTCTAGGCTTGCAATTATATTGTCTACAAGGGCTTTTCCCCCCCAGCCTTTCAAAGGTTACGCTATTCTGTTTTATTTCTAGACTTATTTTTTGGTCAGAACTTTTGGGAATAATTATAATAAATAATGAAAATATTGTGGTTTATTTCTTAGGCATTTTATTTTGATTGTAATATTTCACCATTCTAAATATGTTTTTGAATGTGTGATATACAGAAATACTTATTTTCCCATTAGCAAATATCCTTTTTGATGTTGAGTTTTAAAATCAAGAATGAATATTTTAGTTTAACAAATAGTTTTTCATTTTACATGTATAATCTATTGTATTACATCATAAACCTGTTGTTGGGATGCATGGAACTCTACCAGACGAGTGTGTATCATATGGAATAGTTTTATACAAAGTAGATACCATTGATTGTGAAATCCTGTTCTTTAATCAGAGTGCTTGAGCATTATGATGAATTTCTGTTAAGAAGTTTAAAAATACAACTTGTAAAAAATGTCAGCTCAATATTATTCTTAAAATACAGAATATCAGCACTTTGTCACAATTCTGGAAGGGTGCATTTAATTAATTAATATTTATTATGCATATTCATTATATATTTCAATAAAGAGACTTTAATATATACATAATTATTTTTTAATGTTGATTTATTTATTTTGAGAGATGAGCAGGGAAGGGTCAGAGAGAGAAGGAGAGAGAGAATCCCATGCAGGCTTCATGCTCAGCACAGAGCCACACACGGGGCTCCATCTCACTACCATGAGATCATGATCTGAGCCTAAATCAAGATTCTAATGTTAAAAGAACTGAGCCATCCAGGCACCCCAGTTATTCTAAAACTTATCACAAAAATGCAAACTTTAAGAAAATAAGTAGATATAAAACTTTTATGATCATACCATGCAAAGACAGATATTGCTAATGTTTCCATTTTTATGTATATATTTATTTATATATTTGATATTAAACTTTAAAAACTAACAATGTAATTAGAATGTTTAGTGTCACTACAAGTTTTCTAAAACTAAAAGGAAATAATTTATTTTTATTTTCATATTATACAAGAACATATGTTCTTACAAAAATAAAAATACCAAGGTTACCTGGCTAGCTCAGTTGGAAGAGTGTGCGATTCTTGATCTCGGGGTCATGAGTTTGAGCCCCATGTTTGGTGCAGAGATTACTAAAAATAAATAAGCTTAAATAAGTAAATAAATGAATATTCGTTAAAAAGCTCTACTTCCCTTTCATTCCTCCTTTACCATCTCTCCCCAGTCCTCTCTCCTGTCCTTAGTCAAGTTTACTTTATTATTCGGCAAATAATCTTTGGGCTTTTTCCTACATATACATATAGGAAAATATGTTAATATAAACTATGTTTATAACATAATTTATATATGTTAATATATAACTATATTAACTATATATTATAAAATATATAACTATATTTTATATAATATATAAAATATAACATAATTTATATGTTAATATAAACTAGTCTATAATATAAATCCATTCTGCAACTTAGCTTTTTTAAACATGACATTCCTTGGTGATCCTTAAATGTTAACACATTTAGATCTAAATTATCTTTTTAATTATTACATAATATTCAAATTTCTCAGTTAGTAAATTTACTTTATAAGAGAGATGATATTTTGAAGCTTTTGACTATGATTGCTAAATAACCTTCAAAATGTTCCCAGAAGTTTGTGTACATTGTATCATAATTATGAATTACTTTCACTCCCTATTCAATCAAGTTTCATTAGTCCTATATTGTCTCAATATGTATGTCTATTTAATATATGTAATATGTAATATCCTATGGAATTATGTTTTCGAGCATTGCTATTTATCTGGGTACGTTTATTATTTTTTAAATTTTTAAAATGTTTTATTTATTTCTGAGAGAGAGAGACAGAGAGAGACAGCATGAGCAGAGGAGGGTCAGAGAGAGAGGGAGACACAGAATCTGAAGCAGGCTCCACGCTTTGAGCTAGCTGTCAGCACAGAGCCCGAGGCGGGGCTCGAACTCACCAACCGTGGGATCATGTCAGACGCTTAACCGACTGAGCCACCCAGGCGCCCCTGGATACATTTATTATTTTTTAAACAACTACAGGATGCTTTACTGATAATGAATGTTAAATATATGTTAATATGAATGAAAAATTCTGTAGTATTTTTCCATGTTATGATTACCTATAGAATTACTGTTTTCTAGTTAAAACCTGAAAAACTATTTGCAGGTCTTGAAGGCTTATGTGTCTCCCACTTTCCTCATTTTGAAATTTATTTTAGGTTTACCATTCAGACTTCTGACTCCCAAATTTATATCTCTACCCTAAATTTGTACATTCAGCTGTCCACTTGTAAATCCAACTGCCTCCTTCAGGTTTTAACTTGAATGTCTAGCAGATACTTCACACGTAATGTCTCCAAAAGCAAATTCCTGATCTTTCTCCTCTACCAAACCTGCCTCTCCCAACCCTCCCCATCTCAGTTAAAGGTCTCTCCATGCTCAGTCCAGAAATTCTGAAGTTATCCTTGAATTCTCTCTGTCTCACAGCACACAGCTAATTCTCCAGAAAAATCCTTTAGAAATGTATCCAAGAATTTCACTCCAACTCACCACCTCTCCTACCACCATCATCTGTCATGGGAATCACTGCATGGACCCCTTACTGGACTCTCATCTTCCATCCTGGCCCCAGTTTGGTCACAGAGCAATCAGAATGATTGGTTTAAATCAAGTCAGTTGATATCTTTCCTCTCCTCAAAACTTTGTGTGTATTCCCATCTAACTCGTATAAGAAACTGAAGTTCCTAGACTAGTCTGAAAGATTATGGTCTCATTTTGGATTCCTGAATCTTTCTGACCCCGTCTTCCACTACTTACCTCACTCCCTCTGGCGTAGCCACAGTGGTCTCACTGCTGGTTCTGGAACATTAGAAATGAAGCCACAGATTGGCAGTCCTGTTTCTCGCTCTTTGCAATTCTCATTCTCTCTGCCTGCAACACTCTTGCCTTACTTATATATGAGGCTACGTTTCTCACCTTCTTTGTGTCTTTATGTAAATAATGTTACCTTCGTGAGGTCATGTCTGAATATCTAAGTTAAAACTGGCCTCTCAAATGATCTATGCCTCCTTTTCTGGTTTGCTTTTGTCCTTAAGGTTCTTGACTTATAAACTTAATTATTTTTTAATTATCTTTTTTCATCCACTGCAATATAACTCTCCTGTCAGCATGCAAGGACTTTGGTCAGTTTCATTTACTTATCTGTGTATCTTAGAGCATAGGAGAAATTTAGTAAATAATTAATGAATACATGATTCAATGAATGTATTTACTCTTCCCCACTCAATGAATCCTCACTGCACACATATTGTCATTCCAATGTTGTTTCATATAACTCATCATTGGTTACATAAATGAAAATTAAAGCCACACAAGGACAATAAAAAAGAAACATTAAAAAAAGAATGATAAAACCAATGTTGATGAAGATGTAGGGATACCAGTATTCTCTTTCACTGCTTGAAAGAGAAGTTAAGTTGAACACTTTAAAGATATGTTTCCTGGGGGCACCTGGGTAGCTTAGTCGGTTAAGCGTCTGACTCTTAATCTGGGCTCAGGTCATGATCTCACTGTTCATGAGTTTGAGCCCCACATCAGGCTCTGCACTGACAGCACAGAGACTGCTTAGGATTCTCTCTCTCTCAAAATAAACAAATTAATGAACTAACTAACTAAAGATATGTTTATCTTTTGACCCAACCGTTGTCCTTTAAAAAAAAAGTTCTAAGAATATAATTTTGATATTTATAAATCTTTATCATGATATTAGACCCAGAAAGGTTTATAATTGCAACTCAATGAAAGCATTTGTTTACAAAATTAACTAATAATATTTATTGTTATTCAATTATGTATTGATTAAAAGTGATATGAAAAATTAGTGATAACTTGGAAAACATACCCTATATTGTTAAATGAATTAAAGCACATTATGAATCAGTTTATTCAATCTTCTCTATCCAGTTCTATATAGTTCTTCTGAATTTAACCTTACAATAAATAAAAATTTCTCTCACAGGCAGACAAAATAGGAAAGCACATGCTGTTATCATAATGACAATGTCTTTGATGTCAGTGGGTTTTAAGATCCTGACAAATATATTACCGATGCTATGATTTGTTTTCCATTTTAATTAAAATGATTGTGTACTAATAACCTGATTTCTAAGATAATTTATTTTGAACATCAAACACCTAGCCTTTTGCTAATTTGAAATGATACACCATTTTTATAAGAATTGGTGAGAAATGCTAATGACAGTCTATTTGTGTTATAACACGGTTGAGTGATCCTCATTTAAATCTCTCCATGTCTTGTTTTCCAAGACATTTCATGGTGTTGCTTTCTCCCTTACTGAACTTTCTTCTCTCTGACTTTTTTTCTTTTTATTTCTCTCTTATCATAAATGTTCCTCAGTGTTCCATCTCTGAGACCTTCCCTTCTTTCTCTTTCTCTAATGATAATAACAATTCATTAATTTACTTACTCGTTTGTACATATGTTCTTTCAACACATATTTATTTATTACTAAAATGTCCCGGACATTGTGGTAGATGCTGAAATACCATCTTGAATATGTCAGACTTACTGCTCTGAATTGAATTGTGTTTCTTTAAAAGTCATATATTGGGGCACTGATCTGCAGTGTAATGGCATCTAGAGATAAGGCCTGTACCCTCACCAGAGACACCAGAAAGCTTTCTTCCTGTCTCTCTCTCTACACAGCAAAAAAATAAATTCCATGCGAGGGCAATAGGAAGGTGGCTATTGGCAACTCAAGGAGAGAGTGTTCACTAGAAACCAACCGTGATGTCACCTTTTGTCTTGGACTTCAGTCTACAGAACTGGAAGAAATTCCTATTATTGAAGTCACCTAGTCCATGATATTTTGTTAAGGCAGCTCAAGTCGACAGAGACAAATTTTGGTACCGAAAAGTGAAAATGACGTTATAACAAATCCCTAAGCATGTGGAAATGGCTTTGAAACTAGGTTGGGGGTGGAGAGTAGAAGAGTAGTAGCACATGCTAGAAATACAGACATTGCGCTGAAATCTCGGACAAAAATGAGGAACATGTTATTGAAGTGGAGAAAAGGCTATCTCTGTTACAAAGTGGCAAAGAATTTGGCTGAACTGTGTACTAATGTTTTGTGGAAGGTAAAACTTTTGAGTTACGAAGTCAGATATTTAGTCAAGCAGATTCTAAGTGGTATTGAAAGAACATCCTGGTCCCTCCTGACTGCGTATAATAAAATGCTAGAAGAGAGAGGTGGATTGAACAAGAAATTATTAAGCAAAAATGAACCAGAATCTGAAGATACGGAAAATTCTCAGCCTGTTCATATGGCAGAAAATGAGAAAGCATGCTCAGCAGACAACACCTAATCACTGGATCAAATGCACCAATCATTTAATCCAAAGATTAAGAAGGACATAAACGGTGGACCTTATCAGCCATATCCACACACGCCAGGAGTAAAGATAGAATTGGACTAGCAGTAACACTACCAATGGGGACTAAAAGAGGAAACAGGATGGAATAAAGACTGTGAATACCTGCTATCCTTTAAGAAAAGGGAAGGAGTACCCCAAAGGTGATCCAGAGATTATCAGGACTGCTACTCCCACCATAGGCTCTGAGTTCATGGGTGTGGACGAGGTGGCAGGTGTGTGTTGAACCCTAACATCCTGCACTTGGGCTTCAAAAGGCAGTACCTCCACCTGGCAGAACTGCATAGGCAGGACACTTGCATATAGCAGTGTGGGTATTGCTCTCAGGAGCCATATCTAACTTAGATGATATTTAAATGAGAAATTGGACCTTAGGGGCACTTGGATGGTTAAGCAACTGACTCTTGATTTCGGCTCAGGTCATGATCTAGCCGTTTATCAGTCTGAGCCCTGCATTGGAAACCTGCTTGGGATTCTGGAACCCTTTCTCTCTGCCCCTCCCCCGCTTGCTCTCTACCTCTCTCTTTCAAAATAAATATAAACTTTAAAAAAGAAATTGGACTTTAAACTTTTGACTTGATGCTGGAATAAGTTATGACTTTGGGGGCTATTGGAATGGAATAATAGAGTGCATTTGGCATGAATGAAGGACATAAAGTTTAGGGGCTAGTGCCAGAATGCTATGAACAAAGTTTTGTCTCCCCCAAATTGATAAATTCCTTAAGTTACTTAAGTCCCTCAAGGAATTTTAGCAATAATGATGATGATAAAAATAATGATAGCTAAAAAAAAAAAGGATAGCTAACATAATTGAATGTTTACAATTAGTGAGACATGATTTTAAGTGATTTACATGTATTATATTAAATTCCCACAAAACATAATGAGTGGGCCCTAATTTTATCCTGACTTTAGAAAGGAGGGTAAAAAGGCATAGTATGACAATAGGCACATAATTATTAAACTAATTAATGAATTTAAATTTAAATAGATGCTCATTATAGAATATAACAGCAATACTTGACCAGAGAATGAAAATGTCTGAAGAGAAAATGACTTTAACTTAAGATATGAAGCGTCAGTAAGTGTTAGGGAGGTGAAATCGTATGAGAACAGAAGAAGGAGAGCAGCTTCTGAAAAAACCCTGAGATGGGAAGGAGAACACTGTTGCAGGAAGTGAGAAAGTCATGTGTGAGGAGACATTGAAGGGAGGTAACAAGATGTAAAACCAGAGTGAAGAATCAAGTGTCAGAATGGAGGTCAGGAGGGAAGGAAAGAGACCACTATGGAGTTAAATTAGATCATCCCACCCTAGAGTCAATAGTGCTCTGTGGTGGCAGTGGAGAGAAATTGACTGATTTGATATTTATCTGCAAGCTAAATCTGCAATATCTGCAAATGGAGTGGCTGTGAGAGGTGAGGGAAAGTAAAGAATTAACACAGACTCTCACGTTTCTGCCTTGAACAATTAACTGACTTGTTGGGATCATTTGGTGAGAATAGAAAATCAATGAATACATGAATTTAATAGCGCTAGTATGTCTAGAATGCTTGGTGTTTGGCTAGGCTACATGTTGTTTCATGTAGATTTCACATCTATTCTTATTCATTTACTGATCTATCTCAGTCTCTGTACTAGGCAGTCTGCTAGGTTTTTCAAATACAAAGGTGGTGGGATAGTCCTCAACTGGCCAGTGGTGTGGACCTATGGTATTGGGACCCAGGTCTCTGGCAGTTGGAGGCCACTGCTTTATTTTTAGTGTTTAAACCTTTAAAGAGGTGCAATGAAGATGTTTCTGTGAGTGAAGAAGGAAAGTGGAACCTGGTACTAACCGCTACTGAAATGAACCAATGCTTTTAGAGTGAAGAGCAGTCGCTGGTTTTAGAGGGAGAGGTGCTGACAGAAACATCAGGCAGATCAGAAAAGCATAAGTTTCTTTCTCACCTTCCTACCTTCCAGTGATCCACTAGCACCCATTGTTTATTTATTTATTTCTATTTTTTAAAATTTATTTTTTAAAGGTAGCTTAAACAAAAAGGCCTTTATTATTGCACACACCTGTGAGGCAGGCAGTGTCTGTTGGATTGGAGCCTGGAAAAATTCATTAGTGGCATCATGTGAGACCAAGTAGGTTCTTGGAAAAGCTAGTCTTTTCCTAAAATCCCCCAGTAGAACTTATACAGAGTCCTGTGGACCAACACAGGGTCAGGTCCATGCCCTAACTAGTCAGAGGGAGGGAATGAGGGCAGCCAAAAGGGCTCAGGCCGCTCGCAGTTTCCCTTATGCAAATGGGAGAGCAAAGAGGTCTGACTCCCTGAGCACACTGAGGTAATGGGTGATATACCCTGAGCACATGTGCCAGGTGGTAGAAATAAAAATATATTGGGCCAGAAACTGGCAGTGACATAAATCCGAAAAGAACACTAGGCAGCATAATTCAGCTCTTTAAAATCTCCCACACACCTGGAACTTATGGGGAATATTGTACTCTGATATACAAGGTTGAACTCCGTTATTTATAGAAATTATCAGAGTCAGCTGTCAAAGGTGGAATGAAGTTTGTGGAGTTCCAGCGACAGAATCACAGAGCAGTTAGCAGCTTGAATTGGAGCTGAGAGACAAGAGCTTAACCACCCTCATACTGTCATGAGGCTCATACATTTGTATTTTCAGTACAGAACTCCAGACTTGTTTATCTACCTAGTCAATATTCATGCTTGAATGTCTAATAAAGATCATGAATATAACATGCTCAAAACTGAACTACTTGTCTTCCCATATAGCTTGCTTTTCCCACATTCTTCTCCATCTCAGTGAAAGAGCTCTTCATTCCTGTTTCTCGTGACAAAAACTTTGAATCCATTCTTGACTTCTTGTTCACTCCCCACGATAATCATGTTAGTTTTGTTTGAAAATTTATTCAGAATTCAACCCCATCTTACTAACTCCAAGCCACCATTTTATTTTACTTGAATAACTGAGGTCGCCTTTTAGTCAATCTCCCCTGCTTTTGACCTTGTTCCCATCTTTCCAGAGTCAAGTAATTCTTGACTTTTAAACATAAGGCAAATCACTTTAGTCCTCTGCTCAAAATCCTTCAGAGACTTCTCACCTCACTAATAGCAAAAGCAAAAACACTCTTGCTGATCTATAAGACCATAAAGAAGCTTTCTTCCTCCACCACCTCTTTGATATCATTCCCTACCTTACCTCCTCAGTCCTTGCTATTTCTCTAGCACACAAAGCACTCTCCTTCACAAAAGCTTTTGCAATTGCTGTTATCTCCATCCCAAATGCTGTTCTCTAAGTCTTTCTGGAACAGTGTCTGGCATATTTGTCACTCAAAAAATATTTGTTGACTGAATTAAAGAGTCAGAGAAAAATTCCTCAAGAAAGTAACATTTTATCCAAGATCATAAAAAAATGAGAGTAATCCAGATAAAATGAGGATTGGTGGTTGATTGGGAAAAAAAAGATCCTGACAGAGGGAACAGCATGTGCAGAGGTCGTGACACAGGAGTGAACATGTTTTCTGTATTTTTGAGGCTTGCTATGGAGGAGAGGAGTATCAATACAGCTAGAGAGAAAAATAGAAGCACATTTATATGAGGGAATAAAATTAATTTATATAATAAATTTATATAATTAATTTATATAATTTTATATATTGCATAAATACATTTAATGCATGCTATAATTTTCTCAACATTATTTTTTTTATTTTTAATGTTTATTTTTTGAGAGACAGAGACAGAGAGTGCAAACAGGGGAGGGGCAGAGAGACAGAGAGAGAGAGAGGGAGACAGAATCCAAAGCCGGCTCCAGGTTCTGAGCTGTCAGCACAGAGCCCAATATGGGGCTCAAACACCGACATGCTGAGATCATGACCTCAGCCAAAATAATGTGCCCCACATTATTTTTATTAATTACATTATCATTCCCCCAGAAAATCAAGCATTAAATATTTCTTCATCATTTAGTCATCTAGTCCTGTAGATCTGAAGACATCTCTTTCCATTTGCCCTTTTCTTTTTATTCCTACCACTGCTTCTTTAATTCAGATCTGCATTTTGTTTTCATAGACTATTTTATTACCACTGATGCTTCACTGCCTTTGAGTTTACTTCTTTATCTAAAGCACACACAACAGCCTTTGGTAGTTTCTTTATTTTTCCAAAATAAATATTCAGTTTTGTCCTCTCTAGCTCACTAAACTTCAGCAATTCTCTGCTCTTTACTATACTAAGACTCTTGATCCTGGCATTTGAGTTAAGTCAGCAAACATTCTCAACAAAAGTGAAAATAAACTATTGGGACTACATCAAAATAAAAAGCTTCTGCACAGCAAAGGAAATCATCAACAAAACTAAAATGCAACCCACTGAATGGTAGAAGATATTTGCAAATGACATATCTGATAAAATATTAGCATTCAAGATATGTAAAGAACATAAACAAGTCAATGCAAAAATAAAATAATCCAGTTTAAAACGGGAAGTAGACATGAACAGACATATTTCCAAAGAAGACATCCAGATGCTCATCAGTCATCACCACAGAAATGCAAATGAAAACCACAATGAGATATCACTTCACACCCATCAGAATGGCTAAAATAAAAAACACAAGAAACACGTGTTGGCAAGGATGTGGAGGAAAAGGAACCCTGTGCACTGTTGGTGGGGATGCAAACTGGTACAGCCACTGTGGAAAACAGTATGGAGGCTCCTCAAAAGATTAAAAATAGAAATATCATAAGATCTAATAATTCCTCTACTGGGTAATGAATGAAGGAATATGAAGACACTAATTTGAAAAAATATGTAAGTCACAAACAAACAAAACCAACCAGACTCTTAAATATAGAGAACAAACTGGTGGTTAACAGAGGAGAGGCAGGTATGGGAATGGGTGAAATAAGACAAGTGAATTAAGAGTACGCTTATTGTGATGAGCACTAGGTAATGTACAGAATTATTGAGTCATTGTATTGTACACTTGAAAGTAATATAACACTGTATGTTCATTATATTGGATTTAACATTTAAAAAAGAAAAAGGTGGACAATAAAACAGAAGAAACTCATATGATTTGTTCCATGTCTGCATCTTCAAGTGTATTTGTTTTACTTCATTTACTTTGTTCTAGCTATAGGGGTTTTGTTTTTCGATTATTTTAATACGGCTAGCCTGTTCCATATGGCTTTACCTTAACTCTTCTCTTTGCCTGGATGCTCGTCCTCCCATTATTTGAACTTCCGACCCTTACTTGTCATTTAGATTCTTGTTGAGCCATTACTAACTCAGAGAGGACCTTCTTAGAGCAACTAACATACAATAGTTGCTTAATGACCCTCTGTAACATAATTTTGTTTTAATCATGTCACACACATGAACTGGTTACTGCTGATATATTTTTGTACGTGGTCAACTGATTTTTTATCTGTTTATTTGTGGTATTTCTTGCATCTTGACCCATCAACAAGCTTCATGAGAACTGAAAAATAACATAAATCTTTGTAGTGGACTGAATAGTGCCCCCCAAAAGATCCATCCGTATTCTAACCTTTGGAACCTGTGATTATGAATTTATGTAGCAAAAGATGTGATCAACTTAATGATCTTAAGAAGAACCTATCCTGGAATACCTGGGTTGGTCCTATATGCATCACATGAATCCTCATAAGAGAGAGGCAGAAGGTGATGGTGGTGGTGTGGCAGAGACAGAACTGCAAGCCAAAGGATGCCAAGGCAGGCCAGCAGCCACCAGTGACCAGAAGCATCAAGGAAGCATCTCCCCCCAAGGCAACAGAGCCAGTATGGCCCCACTGAAAACTTGATTTCAGACTTCTGGTTTTCAGAGTTACAAAGGAATAGATTTCTATTGTTTTGGTGCCCATTAATATGTTACAACAGTAATAGAAGAATAATATACCTTTTTTAAAACCTCAAAATAAATAAATCAAGAGATAGAGCGGTTAAAAGTTTAAAGACAGCAAAAGGAGAGCTCAAGAAATGAATGGGAATAAAGACAAAACCTTAAGAAAGCAATATTAAAAGCAATAAAAATTAAATGTAAAAAATGACTGGAACCACAGAAACCTAAGAGAGAGACATAAGCAAGTCCCACAAAAATAAATCATAAGGTGAAAACACTTAAATTGTTATAGAGACTATGCTGAATATGGAAGATGGCAAAGAAGATAAAAAAGCTCATGTTTTTGGAACCCTTGAAAGAGAAAAGTAACATTCAAAGATATGCCATACAGAGTCTCTCGAGTAACATATATAAATTTATTTATTAAAGGGCACACCAGTTCCTCCAAAACTGCCTTTTCATATGAAACTTATAATCAGTATATTGATGTCAACAACATATTTTACTGGGATTTTGAATGCGATTACACTGAGTCTACACATCAAGTTGGAAAGAACTGACATTTTAATATTGAAGTTTTCAATCTCTGAACATGAAATGCCTCTCCATTTATTTATATATCTTCTGTACAGTTTCTTTTGTCACTGGTTTAACATTGTCTTTATAATATTTTTATTTTGTCTGTTTCCCTAATAAGAATGAGTTTCCTGGAAATAAATCTAAAGTAAAGACTCACTGACAAAACATTTGTTGGAAAATGCTCTTGGGAGGTAAATGTGTAAGGAAGTAAATAAGGCAGAACTGGAGAGACATATCGACATAATTGCAAGTGAGACCTCCTCCAATCTTTAAGGTGCTCTGATCTATGATGGATTTTCAGAGCAATACAAACTTAAAGTGCATGCTCTTGAAGGATGTTAACATGCTTCACCAAACTTCACATTTTGTACCTATTCTTATATTTCCAACTACATTCCTTTCCCTAAAACTTCAATTCTCTGATCTTTTTTATTTTTTTTTCCAGGTCCCAGGCTATCTATCCAGGTTATTCATCCTGCTTATGCACCTATGCAGATTCTTCACTCAGGCCATTTTTCTCAGCCAAAGTGAATGACCAAGTGCATCATCTAGGCTTCTTTCCATTGAGAGATCCCTTCTCACCGGTATCGTTCAGGACCATCCCCGACTGGAGCTATTACACAGGTGCAGTCCATTAATAGCTCACATAGATTTGCTGAACTGATCCATTTATGACAAACAACATCATCCTCTTTCTTCTTCCATTCGTTGGCCATAAACAATCTCTCACATGATCATAAGGTGAGTTAAGCATGAGACACTGGTGCAACACTGGTGTTTGACATAATAGGCAACCTAATGGTGCACCTTGCATGGTCACTCTGGCCCTGCTCTTGTATGATCCCAGATGTGTCACTTCCATCTTATGATGGATTGCTGTTGGACTCACCTAACTTTATGATATGTTGGGCTTGACAGTATCTGATGAATGATAGGTGGCTTTGACCAGGGGATCGCGGTGTTTTACAGTCTGTTGTTCCATCTCTATCAGGAGGAGTAGTATGATAGAAGCTACTTTTGGAATAGTTTATGGTCTTCTGTATATGTCATGACCTTGCTCTAGAACTATAGTGGTTGATGTTATGGTTCGCTATTGTGCCTATCATTAACTCTACTTGATATCTTTCCATCAAAAAAATACCCCCATTGTACTGCCCAATATGGTAGCCACGAGCCACATGTGACTATTTAAATTTAAATTAAGTTACACAAAATTTAAAAACTACCAGTTGTTTCTAGTTTTTCACTCTTCCTGATAGTGCTGCTATAGTCATCTTCATGCATGGATTTGGTGAAAATATGTATGTAGGCAATTTTTTTGTGGCTACATGGAAGAGTAACACTGACGGGCTATAACTACCACACCATTTTTTCCCCAAGGAAATTATATCAATTTACACTCCCACTGGAAATGTACCAGTGGTCCAGTTGGCTCACATCTCTCTCACATTTGCACTTAGTATAGGCAGGGATTTTTTTTAAGTTTATTTATTTTGAGAGATGGGTGGGGGAGAGGCAGAGAGAGGGAGAGAACCCCAAGCAGGCTCTGCTCTGAGTGCAGAGTCTGATGTGGGGCTCGACCTCACAACCATGAGATCATGACCTGAGCTGAAACCAAAAGTCAGATGCTTAACAAACTGAGCCACCCAGGCACCCCTAAGCATGGTTATTTTTAATGTAAAATTTTATTTTAACCATTTTAGTGGACATGAAATAGTATTAATTGCAGTTTAAGTCACCCAAGATAAAATACCTTAGAAATTTATATTGATATTTTCACTTAAAATTCAAGACTAAAGAACTTGTATTTGTTGTCCTCTCTGTTACACCATTATCCTCTGCTTCTAAAAGACATGAGAATGATAGAATTTGAATATGCCATTGCTCATTTGTTTTACCCCTTATTAAAGGCAAAATAGCCTCAGAATAACTGTACTAATCTTCCCAGTTATATCAAACACGTTAAGATTTTTCTCCCTTCTCATTGTAACCCTTCATGTACAAATCTTTAGAGGAAATAACCATTGCATACCATACTTTCTTCCTCTTAGCCCTTATTTCATCATAATTCTATGGGCAACTAACTATATCCTCAGTGTTCACCACCAGCCCTTATGTCCATGTCTCTTTAGTCATTTTGGTTATCTGTACATAATTTCCTCATAGATTTCTCAGGTAATCCTCATGGGAACAATATTCTTTGAGTTCTTACATATTGATAACAACTTGTCTGTGACCTTTGTAGTTGAAAGTCAGTTTTGTGGGATATAAAAGGGTTCACTTATGAATTCTTTCCTTGACTATATTAAACATTTTCTCCATTTTCTTCTTGTTTAACTCCAATATCTTAAAATCTGTTTGATAACCTGCTTTCTCTGATAAGATATATGCCAATTTTTCTAGATATTAGAAGGATTTTTCTTTCTCTTTCAAATTCAGTAATTTCATTTGAATACTCAGTGTACTGCTGGTGATTCTGGGACAGTATTCTTAGGTTCAGCAAATGTTATCCCTGAGATGTAGTTACATATTGAATTTGTTGGGGTTAAATGGAAGAGTAGTTTTATATCATACATTTTTATGAAAAATTAGACTCCATAAACTTTTAGGATGAAACACATTTCAGGAAAGCTTTGATAACTTCATATGACTCCCCCTTCTGCCTTTTTTTTCTAATGCTCAAATGTATGGCAGCTTACTTTCTGATATATTCTGGTTCTTGACTTCTCCTCCACCTTGGTTTAGATCTTTTATCCCTTTGTCTCTATTTTGATCTACTACCAGAAGTTTTCCTTCACGTTGAGGCCCTGTCCAAAATGGATCTCTCGTGTATCAGTTTTCAAATTCATAGGTGCTATCCTCCTCCCAGCATTAAATATTTCTTTTCATAAAATTTTGATACATCTAACTATTCCCTTAGGAGACATTGGTAAAGTGAGGATAATGGATAAATTGAAAAATATTAACATTTTAAAATGATATACAATGCCAGATTTATATACAGATATTTTGTACCAATCTACACCTTTATCACCATGGAAAGGCAAGTTCCATCTCACCACACCCACACAGGGACTGAACATTGTTGCTTTTCTCTGTGTTTGCCAATTTAATGAAAGACAGTTTCTCATTGTTTTAATTTGCCTCTCAAACTCAATCTCTGTCTACAAAACACAAATATGCTTATATGTCAAAGTAATATGATGTGACTGAGTTGTTTATTTTTCATATTTAGAAAAAGTAGTTACTTTTGGTTTGAAACTCTAAAGTAATTGCAGAAGCTCTTAGACATTACATGAGGCATCGAAACCCAGACTGATCATGACTGTTCTTTTTTTCTCCATTATTCATATCAGAATTAAAGGATTCCTCCAGACTCTTGTCATTAGGCTGCTCTTGCTGCCATCTTGCCTGTCTCTTCTCTTCCTGATGATGCTCCTTAATTTTTACTTATAGTTTCAATACAAACTTCCTTTTTTGTGCTACAGAATACTCTTTTATACTGTCTTCTGTTCTTTCACCATTTCACTTAAACCCCAACACACACACACACACTCTCTCACAGATATCTTACTTTCTCATAGGAAGTGGTTTTTGCATTCAACTCCGGGCACTCCACAATCCTCAGATTGAAGCTGAAGTTTCATTTTGCAGCCTTGGAGAAGTAGGAAAATGCAAATGGTTTGGGACACCTGGGTGGGCCAGTAGGTTAAGCGTCTTACCTTTGATTTCAGTTCAGATCATGATCTCAGGGTTCCTGGATTCGAGCGTCAGACAATGTGGAGTCTGTTTGGGATCCTCTCCCTCTCCATGTCTCTTCCCCTCTCCCATTTGCACACAACTCTCTGTATCTCTCAAAGTAAATAGATAAACTTTTTAAAAAATAAAGAAAATGCAACAACTTAAATGAAGTGGTAGAAACAGGAGTTTGAGTGTAATGCCTGCATTATTGGGAAACCAGCAGGAAGGAAACTAGATTTACTTGGAAAATTATTTTTCAGGCACTGCACCTAGTACTTTTTGTGGTATGTTGTTATCAGTCCTTAACATCCAGTGAAGTAGAAATCATTGCCCCTATTTTACAGAAGAGGAAACTGATGGCTTAGAAACATTACATAAACTTCCCAAGGACACAGAGATATTAGATCACTCTTACACATTACATGTGTGACAGCTGGTATATAAGCTTAGACGCGTTGGATGTCATAGTCTATTCTTCTTCATATTATCAAACAGAGAATATTTTCCTGTGACGTCTTTTAAAGGATGCTGTTTGAGCTGTAATAAAATAGTACATCTGTTTTAGCTTGTTGTGCTTTGTAGAAGTAAACACTTTTTAAATGTCCATTTTTGCCTACAAGCACACTTTTGTAACCATCTCATATGAATGAGGAGTTTTAAATAGCCTTCATGGAAATCTTTGAGACTGTTCCTAAGTAAACAGATTTAGAAACCTAAATCTTGTGTGTGTGTTTGTGTGTGTGTGTGTGTGTATGTGTGTGTGTTTTAAACACCTAAAAATATACAAGTATTTACGGTCTGTGGACTTCAAATATGATTAAAATTACTTACCTTATTAGTATGCATTTTAAACTTTATATTAAAATTAGAGTGAGTCATAAGTATAATAAGAACTTGATATTTCCCAAATCTGATTAACACAGGTTATATCATGCTCTGATTTAAATCTGTTCTGTTCTCAATTCTATGAGTGTTGCCTGTGAGGGGCAAATAAAAGGAAATGAGTAGGTGTGTGTTGGGGTGGACTGCATGATTTTTCTGCAAACTTTGTCTTTTTTCTAGAAGTTTGGTTAACTGTAATGCCCTTTGTTCTCCTAAACTAGACCTAGACAGATTAACATGACATTTTGATGAAAAATTGCATACAATTTGCTAAATTTAGCATTAGTTAAAGACTCTCTCCCTTCTTAACATACTCCTCCATTCTGCAACACAAAAGTCTTAATTTAATAATTTAATTAATTTCAGAGTACAGGATTTAGAGAAAGGAGGGAGATTTTTACATTGGAAAAATTTTTCCATATTACCACAATGAATACTTCCAGATATATGCTATTTCATTTTTAAAGTTGAAGTCTGGCTAAGTTTTATTGATTCCATTCAATAAAGAGCACTTTAATAATAATAAAAGAAATCACCCATGTCGAGACCACTACTTTAAAACCATGACAATAAAGAGAAAAAACAAAAAGCCTCCTGTCTTTTACTTTATTTTTTTCTGTATATTTTGCTTACGTGGGTTAAATTACAGAATTCTTTACTTGTTCTTTTCTGAAATTAATAGTAAAAGAATCTAAAATGTAACTTTCATGAATATATTGTTATCTTTACTGATAAATTAGCACTTTTTCTCGAGCATTGTGATCAGTATGTCATAATCTTGTTCATTCAAGACTCTGATGAGTAAAGTGGCAAGCTATCCTTCTGAGGCATGAATCATTTAACCAAAAAATAATATAAAGCAAAATAAACTCTTACTTAGGTATGTTAGCATAACCTGGCTTTACCCCTTCACGTAATTTCATCGATCTTCCTAAATCTATATTCATGGGGAAAGCAGATTGCTTAGAAATTATCCTTCTCTCTAATTTCAAAATGTCATCTGAAACAAACCAAGCTTTCCTGACTTGGAGCTTGAGAATTTTATTTTAATTTATTTTAATTTTTTTAAATGTTTTATTTATTTCTGAGAGAGAGACAGCATGAGCAGGGGAGGGTCAGAGAGAGAGGGAGATACAGAATCTGAAACAGGCTCCAGGCTCTGAGTTGGCAGTCAGCACAGAGCTCGACGCGGGGCTCGAACCCACGAACCATGCATGGCCTGAGCCAAGGTCGGACGCTTAACCGACTGAGCCACCCAGAGGCCCCAAATCTTGAGAATTTTAGTACTCAATCAAAGTTATAGGAAACTGTAAAAACTTTCAGTTATTTGAAACTGAAAATTTTTGTATGGACTTCTTCAAACCCGTGCCTTATAGGACAACTCTCTCTGGTTTGACCTTCGTTGTAAGATACGTGTTTGTGTCTAAAAAAAAAAAAAAAAAAAAAAAGATATGTATTTGTGTCTAATGGAAATTTTAATTGCTAAATTATACATACACATATGTGTGTATATTATATATAATAAAATATTAATAATTTTATAATATTATTCAGTTTGAATCACTTGGATCAAATTTAGGTATCACCATTATACAGTTATGTGGCTTTGGGCAAATAAGTTAATTTTCCTAAAATAAGTTAATTTCTTCACTTGTAAAACAGTACTAATACCTACTTTGTAGGATTTTATGAATGCAGTTAGGACTAAATGTAATGTGCATATTAAATACTTATCTAATGGGCAAAAGTTGCTGTTAGAAACTGCAGTCATAGTATTATCTTAATGTTTCAAAAATAATATCAAAACTGACCATTGACGAAACAAAAGTTCTACTTCAGACCAGATTCCCAGTCAAATGGATAAAACATTTAGATGTTTTAGTATTATTAACATTAAATATATAATTTGAGCTAATATATATTTTAGTAGAATAATTACATAATGACTAAGTTTTATATGAATATACATGTGTATAAAATATAGTAATTATACATAACGTGTGTGTTCATATATTCTTCAAATGAAAGGGGAAGGTCATATTTATTGGTCACTCAATATAAGACATAAATTAGTTTGATTTCAAAACCTATGTTTTACTAAGCCATGATAGATAACATATAATAGGCTGGATTATCTGCATTTAGAGACCTGAACAGAAAGAATTCATTTACAGAAGCAAAACACTACAGGAAAATTTTGCTATGCATGATACATAGCTAGCTCATTCTGCGTTAGAACTTCATTTAAAACAATACAATCATTGGGGCGCCTGGGTGGCTTAGTCGGTTAAGCGTCCGACTTTCGCTTAGGTCATGATCTCGCAGTTCGTGGGTTCGAGCCCCGCATCGGGCTCTGTGCTGACTGCCAGCTCAGAGCCTGGAGCCTGTTTCAGCCTGTGACTCCCTCTCTCTCTGACCCTCCCCTGCTCACGCTGTCTCTCTCTCTCCTAAAAATAAATAAAACATTAAAAATTTAAAAAAAAAAAAAACAATACAATCATTAATCCTGTTTTTATCTAAGCACAAAATCCTTTAGGATCAGAAGATTTGGGGAGTGTTTTAGATAGCATTAACCAAAGAATAAAAAAGTAAATATATTTGAATTTTTCTGGGCTTTTTGAAATTTTTTGGTAAGTGGAAAAATTAATATTGACAATTATTTAAATTCATCACTGTTAATACACAACTCATTTGAGAGGAAGATAACACTGTCTGATATAAGAGCTACTACAAAGATAAGCAGCAAATGGTCTTTAAATGACTTATTTTCTATATGAAGAAAATATACTATAGTTATATATATTCATACATATTTTAATTTTGAAAGAAAAATATATCACCCTGAGGAATACAAACAATATTAATGGCCAAGTTTCTAAGGCAGAAAGCAAAACACATAGGTAATTTCATCTAAGATGAGGTTACCAGACTTATCCAAGAAATGCTGTCTCATTTCCAGTTTTATTCCATGACAGGATAACTTGATTATCTTATCCACCCTGACTGTACCTCAAGATGCTGACTTAATATTAGTAAGACTTATTTAGATACCATTCTTTAATATCTAAAAGAGATTTTTTTAAAAAATCAGTATTAGGCTGCATACTTCTACTCACATTATGAAATAAACAATATACAGTTTCCTAACATGCATTCATTGATTTTAAAAATATTTATTGACTATTTGCTGTAGTCAGATAATATATGTCATTGATATGATACTCAGCCAAATCATTCATGTTCTCTGCATCTTGTTAGACATTATATAAATCTTATCCAAATTGTCTAATAAAAAATCATTGCTAAATAAACTTTTAAAATCCATACATGCTATTCTGCAATGTTGAATCTCTTAGTAAATCCTCTTGGGTTTGCCTCCAGAATATATCCAGATCCCAACCTCTTCATATGATCTCCATTCCTACTTGGTCCTAGCTTCTTGTTATTTTAGCTCTAGATTTATTGTAATGGCTTCCTCACTTGTCTCCTTTTCTCTTCCCTCACCTCTACATTCTTTCTCAGTGTTTATTTTCAACACAATATTTATTGTAGAACTTTAAAAATATGCTGGATGATGCCACTCCTCCACTTAAAATCTTCCAGTGGTATAGCATCGCGCTCAAAATTCAGATTCTAAGTTCTTGACATGGCCTTAGGTCTGAAATATTCTTGCCTCTGTATCCTTTGTGACCTCTTTTCCTACCAATCCTTTCCCAGATAGTCTCACACTCAGAAGCCACCTTGACTTTGCTGTTTCTCAAACATGCCAAACACAATCCTGGCTTAAATTCATTTAATACTCTTTTGTCTCTATTTCAGTCTACAACACTTTTGCCCAGGTATCCACTTGGCTTACTTCTTTACTCCCTTAAGAGACCAGCTCACATATCACCTTAGGGAAGCCTTCTCTTATCCCTTTTATAGAAAAGTGACTCCAGCCTCCAGCCCTTTATTCCTTTACCTGCTTTATTATTCCCCATATGATGTATCACTATCAAACATCATGTGTTTCCTGTAAAAGTTCCACTAGGAGAATCAGCATCTCTAGTCAAGGAAGATTTCTTCTATTATTTAATTATTACATATCACCATCCTTTCCTGTTTCTTTTCAAGGAAGGACAATGTTACTTGTATATTAGTGCTTTTGAATCTTCTTAAAGGTTCTAGTATTTTTACTTGTTACTTATATATTTTTGTTGTTGTGAGTTATGGGAATTTTTTGAAAGTTTGATTAGCTTTAGGACATGCCTAGCAGGGTTTCCCCTCCCCCCAGTTTATCAACTGAAATTTTAAGTTTAGAAATTATATTATTTCTTTACATTGTTTTTGATTCTGTGTTTCTTTTCTTGAGACTCACTAATGTTATTCATGAGTGTTTTCTACCACTGCAATACAGTCTCACAACTTTAATAATTTGCTTTATTTCCTTCCCTTGTATCCACAAATCCTTGTAAATGAGCATACTTACTTTTATCTTCATGGACAGGTTTCCCAGGGAAATAAGTTATCCAGGTGTGTCATGTAGTGGCCACTGGGAGAAAGTGATAAGTTAGTTGCAGATGAACTTCTCCAGTGAATCATTGGCTGACCTGGGAAGAATGGGTGGCTTCTCTGATCCCAGTTTTCTTCATGTACAAGGAAGGATCCTGTAAAACCCACTGAGGCAATTAAGTTCAAGTAGATAGCTCCTCTCCGGTGTTTCCATCAACTCAATCAGACACAGAGAGCCCTACAGCAGAGTACCTCCAGACTCTCTTCACACCATCAAAGCAATGATCTGACACCTATAATAGCTGAGATTTTTTGTGCACCTTCCCCCAGATTCTACTGGAAAGTTGGGATCCCTTGAATTACTCGGGCATCCCAGACAATTTTCCTCTGGAACATTATGGCCTGCAGTGCACTGAGATTTCCCCCATCTACCCATCTGGTTTCTTTTATTTTATAGTACTCTTGGTATGGACCTAGAAGACAGGAGAGATTAACATGTATGCTTCCAACGTCTTCTCAGAATCATACATTGGGTGTCATATTTTCTTTACATATTATAAAACCACCTAACAGTCAGTATATGGGAAACTAGAAAAGAATGGGTTATTGCATTTAAGGAAGCATACTTAAAACAATGATGATGATAATGATAATGATGATGATGATGATGATGATGATGATAAGAATACCTACCTACAAAAGGTCAAAAAACATACAGACACAAGAAAACTAATAGATCCTATAATCACATTCACTCATTCATTCATTTAGTTATTCAATAAATGTTTATTTGCATACATGAAATATGAGACATTTTTCTACTGGAGTTACAAAGATGAATAAGACAAAATCCTTCTTTTTAAAGGACTCTCAGTCCTTTAAATAATAGCATTTGTTGTAGCAAGAGTATAGTAATAGTAATGAACATTTCTTGCACACCTAGAATATTTAATTTTTTTCCCTAAGTGCTCTGCATGTGTTTTTTTACTTACATGCATTATCTTATTTTAGTGTTCAAATTTTTCTATGAGATAGGGCTTTTATTTTCTTCATTTTACATATTAGAAAGCAAAGGCATTGGGACACTAAGCAGTGAGATCACAGAACTAGTATAGATAGGTGCTAGAATTCAAATGCAAGTAGTCTACCTCCAGAATCACGTTACTAGTTACTATGATATATACATATAGATATATATAGATATAGATATATAGATATAGATAGATATAGATAGATATAGATATAGATATAGATATAGATATAGATATAGATATAGATATAGATATAGATATATAGATATATATAGTTTATAAATCCACTCAGTAAAAAATACAATAAATGGGATGCTTGGTGGCTCAGTCAGAAGTGTCTGACTTGGGTTTTGGCTCAGGTCATGATCTCATGGTTGTGGAATCAAGCCCCATGCCCAGCTCTGCACTAACAGCACAGAGCCTGATTGGGGTTCCTTGTCTCCTTCTTCTCTCTGCCCCATCCTCCCTCTCTTTCTCTCAAAATAAATGCATTTTAAAAATATATATTTAATTTTAAAAAAGACTTGAAAAATCATCTAGGCAACAAAGACAGCGTAGGAGAGAGGTCTGTTCTGTGGAATAGACACCTGTGAGAGTCCTTGGTAATTCCTATAATTGTCAATACTAATCTCACTGGGTTAGCTGAGGAGGCTGAAAAAATTGAGACAAAAGTTTGAAAAGGAACACAATAGAGAAGATGTAATATAGAAAAATCTTACAGTTTTAGATGGAAATTGACTTTGAATCTTCAAATAAATGGATAATTAATTTTTTAAAACTCCTTTGCATTATGAGGATTAGTATACCAACACATTTGATGGTTTTACTTTTTTCCTTCTAACCTTTTGTGAAACTTGGCCTTGCCTTAGTGCACAAACTAAGATTTTCAATTTAATGGTGAATAAAAGTAATAAGACTAGACAACCTGTATTATTTCCAATTTTACTATTTCATAATTAAGTATGATATTAGGTGTACTTTTTATTGAATGCTCTTTATTGGATGAAGAAAACTCTAGACTATTGCAAATTTGCTGAGATTTAAAGTTATGAATGAATGTCAGATGCATTTTCTACATCTACTGAAATTTGTATGGACACATTTAATCTGTTAATATAGTGAGTTACATGAATAACATCGAGCCCACATTGTAGCATTGTACTTTTCTAATACATTGGTGGATTTGTTTTGCTAATTTTTGACAATGATGTTGTCAAGAGCTATAGTGGTATGTAATATCTTTTTCATTTCATTACTGGTTACTTTATGTTTCTTTTCCTGACTTCTTTTGTTCTCATCTAATACATATTTAACATTTTTACATTATTTCTCCTCTGTTAGCTGTTTTTTTTCTTTTGGTCATGTTTTTAGTATCATTGGCTTACTGGTTACCATAAAAATTACAAAATTCAACCTTAGCTTATAAAGAGTCTACTTTATGTTAGCATTTTTATCACCTCTCACAATATGTCTGTCTATTGCCTTGCCTTTTGTGATACAAATTGCTTGTATAAGACAACTTTGATTATGTCTGACATCTGCTATGGCCCTCTTGGTTTTTCATTCTTCTTTCTCTCAATTTCACTCTGGATATTCTCTGTCCTCTGGATCGCTAAACATTTCTTCCACTGCATCCAGACTATTGATAAAGCCATACAATTTATTATTTCTTTCTTTTAAGCTATTACAGTAGCTTAAAAATGGCCACTGCATTGTTTTTCTAGGTTCTGTTTTTCAATTTAAATACTCTACTGATTCATCCAATTTATCCACATATGGTTCTATTAAATCTAATTAGGTTCCTGTTGCTAATCACAATGTCGGGATCACCTCTGGTTTTACTCCTTTTGGCTGATTTAACTCTTCTTCATCCGTGAAAATTTTCTACCTCTCACCATATCTAATAATTTTTCACTTATGAAGTGCTTTGAAAATGATATAATGTAGAATTTCTAGATAAAATTTTCCTCCAAAAAGTGATGAGTTAAAATCTGTCTGAAGTTATATTACCCTCGGATCTTGCTGATCCTATTATTGAAGCATGGTTTTTTGATTGATTAAAGTAGGTCTATTTGTTTATCTCTTTTTTCTAGTCTTTTTCTCCTATGCTTTACAGCTAGGATATGTAGGGCACATATTTTCTGAGATCTCAACTTAGTACTCAATGTGTGTTTCATGATCCCTCTACTATGGCTGGACCTGAACATCAACATTTTTCGCAACACCTAGTGACCTATGAAATAGCTGATCAGCTCTTCAGGTTCCCTTCAACTATATTCTCTCCCTTTGTTTCTTTCTTTTTCTCACCTCTAGTAGTCTCGATCTTTGCATAAATAGCACAGAAGTTGCCAAAGACCTAATGGAAATATTTCACAGGGCTTTCGGGTTTCTGTTCTGCAAATACTTTCTCTCTGGTACCTTATTCACTCCATCATTTTTCCTGCTATAGCATAGCAGTATTGAAACGAATCAGTATTGAAGTGCTAGAGTTGAGAAAATATGCTCAGACAGAGCACTAGTGAAATACGGTAGTCACCTACCGTGCTTTCCTTCCCTCAAGAATCCTAGCTTAGTGTTGGTTACTGTATAGTGACTGCAGAGAGATTTTTAAATAACTTTTTACATCCTTTTATTTTGTTCTGCTTATTTTTAGGTACTTAGGGGTGGACGGTAAGTTTGTCGTAACCAGAACCATTTAGTTATCTTAAAATATTTATTGCAAGAATGGATTGTTTTCTGGGAATCCAGTGATGTGCAAAATAACAGTTTCTACTTTCAAAGACATTATGTTTTCATGGCGGATGAAGACAACTGGAGAGACACAGCTTTCTGTGTTTGGCAAGGAATTTGAAAGCTCATAAAGCACTCCAGAAACTGACTAGAAAAAAATCTTTAAAACTCATCCATCATTTACGTTTCCACAATTCTCCACAGAATTGCTCGGCAACAGAATATAGGATATACTGCTCTAAATTTCTGGCATAAATTATCAGTCTCTGAAGTTGGTCATTAAAATATTGATAAAAACTTAAAAACACAGCATTCTTCTTTTATTAAAAATATGACATATATTTCATTGTGGTTTGCTCCTCTATTTATATATACATTTTGAGATTCATGGCCACAGTTCTTTTGGAAGAGAAAGGTAGAGGGAAGAAACTAGTCAAGGTATCTCAGTCTGCATAAATATTTAATTTGAAACAAACACCATGCATATTTAAATACTAAGTAATAGAAATTATTTTTTCCATAAGCAATTAAGGTTAGTATTTCTCTCCATATCAAGGAGCTAGTAATTCCTAAAACCTCCCATTATGTCTGCACTCTTTTTAGTCAGTTAATCTATGTTAAGTCAGATAGTATGGAGTGTTCTAGCTATGAAAAAGCAGCTTTTAAATGCTTTTTCCGGAAGTTGTATGTAATATCCTAGAATCTGGAGAGTAATGTAAGAACTTTGTCTTTACCAGTATTTTCAAAAGGCAGGATATTTCCCATTTAAACTTTGAATAAATCACTCATAAATTAACAGAATTATAGTCATGTTTATGTTTTTCAGCATGTGGTTTTAACATTCCCAATTATTATTGAAAAATGTTATTAATGCTTCTGATATTTTTATGTGAGGAAAGGTTTACTACAAGACAAGAATTTCTGGTTCAAAAAGTATGTGAAAACTTAAAAAAAAAAAGAAAGAATACTGAAGTTAATTTTACACTGAATTTAGTTTTACTGAAGATATGCTGATTTGATTATTGCATCTTAGAGTATTTGGAAGGTCTTGTTCTCCTGATTTACAGAAAATTATAGCCTGCTATATAAGACTCAGGTTATCATTAAAGCATGTAAACAAGGGTCTCTCCATTTTCTGTACCCATCTTAAGGAACAGTATGGGAAACAACATACTAGTGAGGGTTTCTCTGGCTCTGCATCATTGTCAATTTGGGTGTGACAATTACTTGTCATGATGGGCTGTCCTAAGAATTGAATGTTTAGCAGCACTCTGGATTCTACATACCAGCAGCATATTTCCACCCAAGTGTGACAATCAAAATTGTGTCCAGTGATTGTTAAATGTGAGGTGGATACAAAATTGGTGTTAGTAAGGAACCATTGTACTGAGGAAAATAATTTAGTTCCACCAGAGAAGCACTGGGGACTATATGTCCATAGCAGCAGAATGATAGACCAGAAATGGAACAGCAAATGATAGGAACAGCAGAGCAAAACAGTAACTGATGCATGTAATGCTTACTATTACCCTGTGCAAGGCTTTCCTATAAGTATTTTGTCTGTATTAAATTATGTAACACTCTCTACAAGGTTAGTAGTTAGCTAATATTGTCTATATTTTACAGACTAGGGAATAAAAATGTAATTGCTCAAGGTCAAATGATGAGTAAGTGGCTTTACTTCTAAGAAGCATATTTTTAGCATAAGAACTTTTTGTTTGTTTATTTTTAAATATACTTTTACTTAGAATAGTTCTGGATTTATAGAAAATCTACAGAGATAGAGCAAGAGTTCCCACATAACTTATATCCAGTTTTTCCTATTTCCCTTAATTATTAATAGGATGGTACATTTGTCCAAGTGATGATAACTATGGATACATTATGATGAACAAAATTCCATATGTTATTTAAGTTTTCTTACTTTTTACCTAATGTCCTTTTTTTCTTAAAATTCCAGAATCTCACTCAAGATACTATATTACATTTAGTTATCATATCTTCTTATTTTAGACCTCTATAGAGAATGACAGTTTCTCAATTTTGAGGCATACTGGTTAGGTATTTTGTAGAATGTTCATTAACTGGGGTTTGTTTGATTTTTTTTTCATGAGTGTATTGGGGTAGGGGTCATGAGGTTCAGGAATGAAGAGCACAGAGGTAAACTGACCTTCTCATCACATCATATCAAGAGTACATGTTATCTTTGTGAATGGTCACTGCTGATGCCAACCTTGCTAACCAAGATGCAATAGTGTTTGTCAGACTTCTGTAAGGTTTCACTTTTGTTCGTTTGTTTGGTTAGGTTACTCTTTTTTAAGGGTAAAATTACTCTTTGTCCCCCACTCCTTTTCATTCAGTACCTTTGGAAAAGAGGTCATTATGTGCAGCATAAAATTAGAGTTAGGAGTTATGTTCCATCAATAATTAATTTATGTACATGAATTACTTAGAATTTTTCTGCATATGGAATTTATTTAATATGTCAACTAATTTTTTCAATCATTTTGTTATATCAGTATGGACTCATGGTTATTTATTCTATACGTTGGGTTACAACCCTATACTACTTTATTTTTTACTCAAAATTTTCCAGCTTTGGTCACTGAAATTTCTTTCGGTTGGCTCCTATTTCCCTTTGACATATTCTCATCACTCTGTGTGTGTGTGTGTGTGTGTGTGTGTGTGTGTGTGTGTGTGTGAATCTCTTTAATTTCTGGTTAAATAGGATGTCCTATGTTCATCTTGTATATTCCTACCTCAGCCCTAGAATAAACCATTTCTTCTAGTCAATTTTAGTAGAGAATGGTATCAGAAACCAAGATATGGTAATGGGGCTCTCTCAGCTAATGGAGCAAGGGAATGTATGTGTCTATACTAACACAGGTTAGTATATTCATAAATATTTATATATGTATCTATCTAAATTTATGTTAAGCTTAATAATCGTTCATATTAATATCTTTGTACCTAGTTCATTACACTTGAAGAATTCAAGCTTTCTCCCCTTGCTTGTCTGTAACATCCTTTTCCAACAGCAAGATATCTGGGTCCCACTATCTTCCATCCATTTACTTAACTGCTCAATATCATGATAACTGTATAACAATATCGGAATTTTAATCTATACCTCTTAGAGAAACAGTGTGTCTACCAGACTACAATTCTTAAGTGAAGCTTTTGTCTTTGGCCATATAATTTCTACTTATTTCCAAAATTACTTAAATCGGCAGCTTTTCCCCCACCATCTTCAGTAGGTTTATTTTGTGTATTTTAAATGAAGTTAGATTCATTTGCTACAGTCTGCATTTCTTCCTTGGATTCTGATCACCTCAATGATATTTTTTTTTTAATTTTTTTTTTATTTATTTCTAGGAGAGAGAGAGAGAGAGAGACAGTGTGAGCAGGGGAGGGTCAGAGAGAGAGGGAGTCACAGACTCTGAAACAGCCTCCAGGCTCTGAGCTGGCAGTCAGCACAGAGCCCGACGCGGGGCTCAAACCCACGAACTGCGAGATCATGACCTAAGCGAAAGTCGGACGCTTAACCGACTGAGCCACCCAGGCGCCCCACCACCCTGACTTTTAAGACTACAGTTTTAGGCGGTTAAACTTTACATAACTGGAACTATTCATATGTGGGTACATGTGTGGGGCCGTGTGCATACATTTTTATCTCTGGCCTCTTCTGTTCTACTTCCCTTTGCTGCATGTACCTCATTCATCTTCNATATTTTTTAAATGTGCATACATTAAGGTTTACTCTGTGTGGTGTAAAATTCTATGCATTTTTATAAATGCATTGTGACATATCCACCATCACAGCATCATATACAACAGTTGTATCAGCCTACAATATACCCTGTTTCTTTATCAATTCGAACCTTCACTTTTCTCAAATCTCTTGCAACCACTGATCTATTGGCCATGTCTATAATTTTACATTTTCTGGAATCTCATATAAATGGGATACAATATATAACATTTTTAAGTGGCTTCCTTCACCAAGAACTATTCATTAAGATCAATCCAGGTGTTTGTATGACTTCATAGCTCATTTCTTTTCATAGCTAAATAGTATATAACTGTATGAATGTGTTTATCAATTAACCCAAGTTCACATAGACTTTCTCTGAGACTTCCATCAGGAAATTTTGTAGTTTGCATTTTACAATTAAGTCTATGATCCACTTTGAGTTAATTGTGTATAAAGTATAAGTTCTGTGTTCTTTTTTTGCATATAGAGATCTAATAATTTCAGCCCATTTATTGAAAAGACTATGCTTTCTCTATAGAATTGTTTTTGTATCTTTGTCAAAATAAATTGACTATATTTGTGTGGCTCTATTTCTGGGCCATCTATATTTTCTACTGATCTATGTCTTTATTCTTTCACTAATACCACTTTCTTTTAAATATCGTGAAACCTTATAGTAAGAATTAATATTGGATAATGTTGATTTTCTAACTTTGTTCTTTTCCAGTAGAGTGTGGGCTATTCTACATTCTTTGTCTTTCCATATAAAGTTTAGAATCAATGTGTTAATATCTACAAAAAAGCCCAGTAAGAGTTTTATTTGGAATTGTGTTGTATCTATTAATCAAGTTTGGAACAGATGACATTTTAACAATATTGATTCTATGAACATAATCTCTCCATTTATTTAGATCTTTGATTCTTCCCTCAGCATTGTAATTTTCCACGTAAAGATATTGTATATATTGTGTAGGACTTAGCCCTAAATACTTCATTTCATTGAATGCTATAGAAAATGATAGGTATTTTCATTTTTTTTTAATTCTAGTTGACCGTGACTGCTATATGTGAAAGCAATTGACTTTTACATTAACCTCGTATACTGTGACCTTGCTATACTTATTCAGTAGTTCCAAGAGAGCTATTTTTATGTTTGTAAATACTTCAGGGTGTTTTACATGGGTGATCATGTTATTTGAGTAAGGATAGTTTTCATATGAAGCACAGCCTGTCAGATGAATACAAGATTTCTCAATCTCCTGTTGGCCATGGGAGACTAATAGTTTTAGACACTGCTCTTTAGTCTCATTAGGTGAGGTTTAAAGTGTTAAAGTTTCCTATTTTGAGCTTCAAGTTTTTGAGAGGAAATCAGTTTGTCCAAAAGCTTCTGGTGTGTGCTTGAATCAACATAAAGTAAAGAATTACAGGTAAAATACAGCATGTGTGAACAAAAACATGACTGCCGTTTTCAGTTCTGCTATCCAAAATTTCGATCATCCTTTATCACAAATTTTAGTCTTTCTAAGAAAAGTGGTACACAATCCAAACCTACTTTCTAGAAAAATCCCATTAGATACTGAGTGAAGTCAACATACAGGAAAAAAATCTGAGAATTAACTAAGAACTAATATGACGTATCATATAAATCCTAAGTGTCACCTTTATTGTTACTTGGAAAGAAAAGGTGATTATTTGGGAGATGTTCTTCAAAATTTGACCGAATAAAGACCATAGCTGAGTTCATAGATAGAAATTAAATAAGTCTGATGTGTAGACTAATCGCTCTTTTCTAGTATAAGTAGCTTAGCCAATGGTAGGTCACAAATAAGATTAGTCTACCAAAGAAACAAGATAACCAGAGAACAAAGGCCAGTATCAGCCTTGGGAATAAACATATTTAGCAACCAGAGAATAATTAACTCCGTATATTATAAATTGTTGTTTGAATCAAGTGTTTAAAGAAAAGTACTTCTTTAAAGTTTTATTTTGATTCTTTTTATTTTTAAAATTAGTTAGAATTATTGGTAAAGTCAAATGACAAAAAGCATCATTTCTCTATTATTTTGACTTCAGTAGCAATACTGTAGATAACAAAGATCAAAATGACTTTAATACAAACTTTCATGTACAAAAACATTTTCATAGCTCCTGGGTCCTTAAGCCAGATAAAGGATGTGAGTGTGTTAGTTATGTTGAATAGAGAAACTATAGAGACTGAGGAGGGTGGTTAAAAGTTTTCTCTGGAGGAGGTGTTGATCAAAATGACTTTAATACAAACTTTCATGTACAAA
Organism: Hyaena hyaena; assembly: GCF_003009895.1. Taxonomy (NCBI): domain Eukaryota; kingdom Metazoa; phylum Chordata; class Mammalia; order Carnivora; family Hyaenidae; genus Hyaena; species Hyaena hyaena. Next base: position 911,412 of record NW_024081370.1, read on the forward strand.
AACATTTTCATAGCTCCTGGGTCCTTAAGCCAGATAAAGGATGTGAGTGTGTTAGTTATGTTGAATAGAGAAACTATAGAGACTGAGGAGGGTGGTTAAAAGTTTTCTCTGGAGGAGGTGTTGCTGAGTGGTGTCTTTACTTCTCAGGCAGGTAAAGATGTGAGTGTGTGCTATATGAGCCTTGTTATGGGGGTGCCTATGTGACACATTAGAAACATATGAAATGTGATTTCCATAGTTGGGATATTGAGAACACTGGTAAGAAAGAAAACAGATGTTGTCTGTCACCACACTATGGAGGTAACTGTGCTGTGATTGGCCTTTGAAAAAAGATTGAAGAATGATAAATAGATTGGATCAAACATTTTAATTTCTGAACTGGGGTTGTATTTGCAACCAGCTTGACAGTATGCATGTTCATGACCTAAAAGAAAATAGAGAAGTTACAAGCCTATTGGAGTTTTTAGCCATTTATAGGTGAAGATAAATTTTTAAAATGTCTTATTCACTTTCTTTTCTTATTTATTTTTATTTTACATTAGTTCCAGTGTAGTTAATATGCAGTGTTATAGTAATTTCAGGTGGTAAATATAGGGATTCAACAGTTCCATATATTACTCAGTGCTCATCAAAAATAAGTGTACTCTTATCCTCTTTACCTCTTTCACCCATCCCCCAAACACCTTCTCTCTGGTAACCTTCTGTTCTCTATTTGCAAATGACATGTCTGATAAAGGATTAGTATCCAAAATATATAAAGAATTTATACAACTCAACGCACACACACACAAAAAAAACCCACAAATAATCCAATTTAAAAATGAGCAGAAGACATGAACAGACATTTCTCCAAAGATGACATATAGATGGTCCATAAGCATAACTTGGAAAGGGAAGTAAGTGACAAAAAAATAAGTTTAAAAATAAACATGTGAGTTCTTTCTCTCACTCTCTCTTTTTTCTTCTTCTCTTTCTTTCTTTCTTTCTTTACATCCCTGTTCAACATATAATAATAAAGATTTGTTGGAAGTGTGTATACAAATTTTATAATTTATGTCAATTAAATAAAAATTGAATTTTATTTTTCAATTGGCATCGTTTCTTGATAATGTTTTGCTTCTTTGCATAATTTAGTTCTAAGGTGATGATTTCCTTACTCAACTATGTGTTAAATATTATACAGGAATTTATTCACTTATTAGAAGTAATAAGACACAGTGAAGGAAAAAGATTTTCCTGATACACATGAATAGATTAATTAACATTGGAGCTCTGTGTTCATCTTAGAGCCTATAGTAATAAAGGAAAAAAGCTTGTCTGTGGCCTCATTTCAGGACATGAAAGAAGAACCTTCTCTTTAGGCTTCACACTGGGAAAGTAGCTGCTATAATCTTAGAAAAATCCCTTAAGTTTCTACTTCCTCAGTTTCTTTATTTCAGACGAAGAGAATTGGACTGGTGGTATTTAAAATCCATTTAGCTTTTAAAATTCTTTGAATGTAATCTATTTATATTGCATCCTACCCCCAAAACAATAAAAACTCATCAGCATCCTCATATTAGCTGGCTGTATATTAATTAATATATCTCTAAAGTCCTTATTATGGCTCAACACTCAGCCAGTACCTTCTCCTTATATTTTGGAGCTCTGTTTGGGAAACTGAGCTGTTATAAAAATGTTTGCAGAGCTATATCGTGATTATGGAACTGTTTTCCACACCTCAATACAGTGTATTTGTAAGGGAATTTTGAAAGCATTTAGTTTAAATCTTTCATTTAATAAGAAACCTGAGGCATGGAGCATAGTCTGAAGCCAACAACAACAACAACAAAAATGGATGAGAGAATTTCATTTTAGAGGTATTTAAAACTGACCTGAAAGTATGTATTCTTTATACCAAAACATTACATGAGGACCAGAGACTAAGGAATCAATGTTGTCTTATAAAAAAGGCAGTTTAGATTACATACACTGACTAAAGAGTTGAATGCATGAACTCTTTATATTAGTCTTTACTCTTGGAAATCCCACGGAGAAGTCTAGCATCCCCATGGGTTTGGCATCTGAGCACATGTACGTGTTTATGTGATTATGGATTTTCTCTTCTTGCTGCTTCACCCAATGTTTTTCTCTCACATTTCCACCATTTCACTTGTGATAGCCATCATGGATACTTCTTAATTTGGACAAAGAGAGTGAGAGAGAGCATTGTATATCATTTCTAGACTTTCAGGTTACCATGTGATTTACCTCCCCATCTCTTTTATTGCTTGGACAATTTTGGAAACATGTGTCAGGGTGGAGCCTCCATCAGTGTGGGTTCCTGTGAGAGTAAAAGTAGCAGAGTCTGCCTGCAATGGATTAGACATGTTATGTGAGCAAGAAATACACACTAATTGATAGAAGCCACTATGATGTTGAAGTCATTGGTTACCACAGCATAACCTAGACCAACTTGAACAGTTTTCCCAGATGTGTTCAGATACAGTAGTCCATTTTTCAAATAAAACCATTTAACTCTTACACTGTTTTCCTTACCCCAGAAGATTGTAGCCTCAGAAATAGGAATTGTATCTTTTCCTTCTTAGTACTTCAGTCATGCTTAATAAAAAGCTTAGCACTTTTACATGAACTTTTATATTATTATTATTAAACTGGATGGTATTTACAGCTGAGTAGCTATAGTTGTAGGCATACTAAATGATTCAAAAGATAAATGATAAACTTGATAATGAAAGTATTAAAAGAGAAAATATCTGCTAGTAGGAGAAAGGAATCATCTCTTGAGGAAATTTTTATTTTTGTTGTTTGACTCTAGATTTAGCATGCTGGGAGAGTGGAGTCTATATATAAATTAGGAAAATTCCGGGAAGTTCATGAATTCCAGTGGAAGAGTTACACTTAAAAATGGGATGGCTAAACTAGAGCACATAAAATGGTGACAAAGATTTTAAAATGGATACATTTAGGCAGAGTAAGAAGAGATTCTACACACACACACACACACACACACACACCATCATTATATAAATAACTAGAAAACTTCATATCTAAATTGCATCATAATAATAGTTGCTTTGAAGGATTCACCTATTGATAGCTCTGAGGAAAGTGTAATTGCTTTAAATTACTTTAAGTTGTATTTGATATAGTCTCAATGGCAATTTAAATGTTTTGCTCAAGTAAAGTTTTGTGTTAAATATAGTTTCACATTTCTGTTCAGGATATATTTGACACTGAAAACCTGAAGTAACACATACACTTACTTATTCCTGGAGTCTGCAAACTCCAGGGATATATAACAAGAACTGACCATGGAACCACAGAATGGTGTTTGTTCAAATGCAATCCATCCAGACTATATCAGAATCTTCCAAAACAAATAAAGCCATCTCTCGGGTGCTTCTATAGGTTAGAAGAAATTGTAGGATACTTTCATTGTAAGTAATGAAGGTACTAAATGAAACAGTAAAACCATTTCAGTTCAAAAACAAACATTTGTTGGCTGCCTGGGTGGTTCAGTCAGTTAAGCGTCCGACTTCGGCTCAGGTCACAATCTAGCTGTTGGTGAGTTTGAGCCCCGTTGTCGGACTCTATGCTGACAGCTCAGAGCCTGGAGCCTGCTTCAGATTCTGTTTCTCCCTCTCTCTGCTCCTCCCCTGCTAGTACTCTGTCTCTCTCTCTCTAAAATATATTATTAAAAAAACGTTTTTAAAAAAACCAAACATTTGGAAACTAAATATTCAAAAATGGACAATGCATGGATAGTATCTTTGAGGAGTCAAATCAGGTCAGGAATGAAGAGACCACAGTGTAATACATGCTCTAATGGAGATGGATGTTCAGTACTACAGAGATGTGAGAGCAAACAGGTTTGGTTACAAGGTGGGATGGGGAAAAGAGATTGGAATACATACAACAACAAGCTGTGTGTTATCAGCTCATTGCCCAACAACTTAACACACAACTCTTAGATTTTGACTGTATTCATAACTAAAATCAGTAATCTGAACACTGTGAAATGGGAAAAAAAAATACTGTTGTCATAGTGTAGCTTTCTGTCAAGGATGATATGATCTTGGACGTGCCTAACACCAAAATGGGATTATAAAATTTTAGGGCTCTTGTAAGACTGTACATTTTAGAATAAAATATATCTTCTGAAGAAAATTCTATCACCTTGCATATTTGGCTACAAAAAAAATGTGCAGTAGAAAACTAGAGGCTATTTGGGGAAAAAAAGAAAGGCTGGAATTTGTTTCACTCAAGGAAACACAAAATGTCTCCATAGTCCATCAGGACTGGAGAGATCACTGTACATCCATCACAACAATTTTAATTATGTATTTCAAATATTAGGTACAAAAAATAGTAAGATATGAGCAGATGAGAACAGTAGATTGCAGCCTACAAATCTGGAAGTGGGGAAAATTAATTTTTTCCTGAAAGATAAAACCATCATAAAGAATGAGATAAAATAACAAACATTACCAAAAGACAAAATGGTTTTTGATTCTTGGATTCACCCAATGGATGAAAGGTGCATGAATGTATAAAAGAGGAAGGATGGGGGATATCTGGGTGACTCAGCTGGTTTAGCGTCTGACTCTTGACTTCTGCTCAGGTCATAATCTCATGATTGTGGTTTTGAGCCTCGCATCACGCTCTGTGTTGAGCATGGAGTTTGCTTGGGATTCTCTCTCTCTCTCTCTCTGTCTCTCGCTGCCTCCCTTCCCCTCCAAATAAACAAACAAGCAAACAAACAAACAAAAAGTGGAAGGCTAGGATAGGGAGACAATAGCCAAGCAAGAATGGTCCAGGGAACAACTACAGTATTAATTGGGTTGTGCAAGACTGCTGTCATTATGGATAGTGAAGCGTGAAGAGACTGTGCTGTTAGGCATTCAAAACATACAAAAATTCAAAGTACAAGTGGTTCCTTTTATTCTTGTTCCACATGCCCCAAGAACTGTTTTAATTTGACTTCACAATAGCTGCCTATAAAAAGAGATTCTCAATTAAGTCGGTATGAGGCAGTTATAGTTCTTGACAGTTATATTTCTCTTTGTAAAGTCATATTTCATCTTCTTAAAAATTCTTCAGGCATATTTCATATTTCATGCGATGCTTACTTCAAGGCAGTTACAGGTAAGTGAGAAACATATAGGACGACTTGTACCTCATGCTTCTTTAAAAAATAGTAACATTTCTTTACCATTTGGGCAGAAAGCCACAAAAATGGCAAATTGACAGACACCTCAAAGAAACTGCAGCCCATTTTGATACCCCTTGTGTTAACTAGAGGGACAGGGAGAAAATGTTCTAGTAGTAAAGAGACACTTCACCTAGGAAAGAGTAAACAGGGCATAAAAGCTATTGATTCTCACTTTGATGCCTGTCCCAGAAGTTGGTGTTTGAAAAGTAAACATGTTAGAGTCTTGGAACTCCTCTCAGTCTCCCGTTAGACGTGTATTTCAAGCTCTGATGTACAAATAAAACCCTTAGGTTCTCTGTGATCACAGAGAGAGCGGAAGTGGAGGTTGTGGCAAGAGCTTCTCTCCCGCGGCGCAGTTGGGAGCTGCGAGGGTTCTTCCTTCTCTGCAGCGCAGTCCTGCCCTTAGACAGCCCGCGTGCTGTGCACCTGACACCGAACCTGGGGCTGGCCTCTGCTTGACACTGCTCTCATTTCCTCTGAACTGAGGACTCTGGCAACCGTTTTCGGCAGAGAAACTGCTCTGTCTAGTGAAATCAGAAACGTTCTAGGAAGCAGAAGGTATATTGGCAGGTTTGGAAAGGAGGTTTCCTTTTTTGCTTGTTTTTTAAGGCAAATTCTATTTTTATTTTTTTATTTTTTATTTTTATTTTTATTTTTGCAAATAGTTTATTGTCAAATTAGTTTCCACATAACACCCAGTGCTCATCCCCACAAGAGCCCTCCTCCATGCCCATCCCCCCTCCCCCCCACATCCATCAGTCCCCAGTTTTTGTCAGCATTCAAGAGTCTCTCATGGTTTGCCTCTCTCCCTTTCCCCCACCATTTCCGCCCTTCTTCTCCCCCTTGTTCCTCCGTCAAGTTCCTCCTAATCCTCCTATACGTGCACACATGTGATATTTGTCCTTCTCTGCCTGACTTATTTCGCTCAGCATAACACCCTCAAGGTCCATCCATGTTGCTACACATGGCCAAATTTCATTATTTCTCATTGCCATGGAGTATTCCATGGTATAGATAAACCACGTCTTCTTGATCCATTCGTCCAAAACATGGAAAGAGCCTAAGTCTCCACCAAAGGATGTTTCCTTTCTGCTGCCTCGGTCTTCGGGCCGACTGCCATTGTCAGTGGTCTCAGGCAGCGCAGCAATGCCCGGAGGGCTGGAGGTGGCCTGAAGGTGTCACCCTCCTCTGGAGCTTGCCTCACCTCTCCTCATTCCCTGATCTTACACTGATTTACAACAATGCTCAATTTGCTTTATTTGCTTAAATTAACAATGTGAACAATATGTCATTAACACAGAAAAAATATAATGATTTTAAATAATTTGAAAGCATTAAGTTTCAAAGAATTAAGTTCTAGAGAAATATATGGGCATTAGTAATGAACTGAGAATTGCCCGGCAGATTATGGCTTCGGAGCTGGAAGGGCCCTTTGAGAGCCTCTTCGCTCAAACCTCTCATTTTGCAGATGAGGAAATGGATCTCCAGTAGCTGAGGCTTGAAAGTGTAGATATGGGAAAAGAAAGTTAATTCATTATTGCATATATTAAATTTCAGTGGCTGGTAAGATGCCTAGTGGGAAATATTAACTGGGCTTTAGGCAATGTGATCAGAGAGCCAGGCTTCCTTCTCTGTACGGTGTTTATTTTTAAATAAACTTTTCCTAAGATATTACGGCTCTGATAAGTGTCACGCGTTTGCGCCTCCAAGGAAGGTCATATTTCTTTATTAATTGGGAACAAGGAGGATAAAACAATGCCGCTTCTAAACTTCCCTGTGAGAACTTTCTTCTCAGGATCAAATATGTGAATCTATCCAGCCAGCCTATCTTCTCTCTAGGCAATCATTTACTCCGCAAAAGGTTACTCTCTAGAGCTTCTAGACACCGTTCTCTTCGTGGAAACCTGAATCTTTCATGAGGGTGTCAGTAGGCTGTGAACGCAGGGCAGGCTGGAGGTCTCCAATTCCAACACACAAATCTGCATGGGTCCGTCAGCATTTAGGACTGGTGTGACTCAAGGGAATTACAGTATAGGGGGAAAACCACGTTATTTGTGACTTTTCCCTGTGTTCAAGGGAAAAGCTTCCAGGGCGTCTAAGTGGCTCCGTCGGTTAGGCGACTGACTCTTGATTTCCGCCCAGATCGCAATCTCACTGTCGTGGGATGGAGACCCTCCCCAACCCCCACACTGGGCTCTGCACAGAACATGGAGCTGCTTGGGATTCTCTCCGGCCTCTCTCTCTGCCCTTCCCTCACTCTTGTTCTCTCTTTCTCACCAAAATAAATAAACATTTTTTTTTAAAAAGGGAAAAAGCGGGGCATCTGGGTGGCTCAGTAGATGGAGCCACTGACATGATCTCGGGGTTCACCAGTTCAAGCCCCATGTTGGGCTTTGTGTTGACAGCTCAGAGCCTGGAGCCTGCTTCAGATTCTGTGTGTCTCTCTCTCTGCCCCTCCCCAGCTCCTGTTCTGTCTCTCTATCTCACAAAATTAAATAAAAACGTTAAAAAAATTTTTTTAAATAAAAAAGGGAAAAGCTTCCTAGATAAAATGTTCTTGGAGTATCTTTTTATGGAAATGTTCTGGTCTCAAGTGCCACTTGGCTGTATCTTCAAACCCAGTGGTTTCTAACTCTGATTGCCCATGAGAATTATTGGGGGAATTTTTGTTTTCATTTTGTTTTGTTTTTGTTTTGATACAAATGGCTGAATTACCCCCAAACTAATGAAATCAGTGTCTTTGAGGATGCCTTTGGGGGAACTCCAAGCAACTGCAGTTTTGAAAAACTTCCCAGGTGATTCTATGGTACAAACATGTTGAGAAACACAGCATTAGCAGTCTGTGTAGGAATCTCTACACACCCCACTCTCTGTAACTGGTTCCACCTCAGTCTTCAAATTGCCCAAGTGACAAATCATGACTTGGGAATGAGACAAGGCTGATGGTAGTTTTAGCAGAAAAAGAAGTGGTAGTCGTCTTTGGCAATGCAATTCCTAAAGTAGGGATTTTGGTGCTCTGGGCCTCACAATGTAGTTCATCATATATGAGGACAAAGAACAAATATCCTCTGGCATTTCTCAACCAGCCACATGCACCAATCAGCATAGATTGCAAAAACATTTTTATATTTTTCAGGTTTTCCAATGGGTAAATATTGTATAAGTCAAATGGTTAAATAATACACACACACATACATGCGCGCACACACCTTCTTAGAACAACATTAAATCTCAGAGACCATACCATCTACTTAAAATGCCTTGAAGACTAGGCAAGTAATACACATTTCAGAATCAAATCTGCGTAAAACAAGAAGGAGTGGTGAAGCCCATAGTGACCAAAATGTGTCATAATCATAACGACAACAATAACAAAACCAATGGGCTGGTCAAATAAACCAGAACATTTGGTTGTATTCATGACCTTGAGCTCTAGACCTTATTTCCTGACTCATACTTACAAAACCATCTTTTCTCCCATAATGGAATTTGTCTATCATATTATTGGTCATAGAAGTGTTAGTTCCTTCACTTTTTCAATCCACATCTCCTTGTATTTGTCAACTGTGCTTCTTTAGTCCTCTGAGGAATAATATGCAGTCCCATTGCTGAACCAGATATTTCTTAATGACTACCACATAAAGAGTCATCCAAAAATTGCAATTGCCTTTTTTAAGAACTCCATTAATTGACTGGCTCGGAGCCATTTTTATTTCTAGTCTCTGTCTCAGTGGAGATCTGACTAGGGTGGAGAGGAAATTTGTTTATTTTTTGGCTCTTCTATGTTGATTGAAGGCAAACCACTCACTGATGCAGGACCAAACAGCTACTGCAGAAGACCACACCATTAAGTATGGACACAAATTACTATTTCGTAACTGGATTTATGCAATTTTATATCTTTAAATGTAATACAAAGTGTCGATAATTAGATACCTATGTATGATAACATCTTTTGAACATTTCTGTATGCAGCCTCCCAAAGAAGATAAAGTAATTGCGAGAGTTCAATTTTTTTATTTTCTTAAATAGGATTCAAGACTGAAGACAGAAGTATGTTTTAATCTATTTTGGTTTAGTACATACTGTTTATACAGGGCTGGGCACATCACAGGTACCCAGGAAGCATTAGTTAGATTATATTATTCAATTTTGCATTTTGTATTATTCAGAAGAATTATAAGGCATAGTCTCTTGCTGGGTGGATATAAGTATAAGGCTGGTTCTTCTGCATTTGAGACATGATCCCCTCAGAACTAATGGACACTGTTTTAATAGTCTCACATGGCCTGCTGAGGCCCAGGAAATGTATCTAAACTCCAGTATACTAATATCAGAGGTGGCTTTATCATATGCATATTTTGTACAAGAAATGTATTTTTTAAACCTAATATTGTTTGCATCTATGTTTATCAGAGATATTGGCCTGTAATTCGCTTCTTTTGTAATGTCTTGATCTGGTTTTGGTATTAGGGTAATGCTGACCTCATAGAATAAATTTGGAAGGTTTCCTTCCTCTTCCTCTTCTTCTTTCTTTTTTATGGAATTGTTTGAAAATAAGTATTAACTCTTCCTTAAATGTTTTGTAGAATTCATATTGAAACTGCCTGTTCCTGGACTTTTGTTTTGGGGGAGTTTTAAAATTATTGATTCAATTTCATTGATGGTAAATAGGCTGTTCAAATTTTCTATTTCTTCCTGGTTCTGTTTTAAGACGTATATGCTTCTTGAAATTTATCCATCTCTTCTAGGTTGTCCAATTGTTAGTATATAAGTTTTCAACATTTCTCTTACAAGCCTTTGTATTTCTGTGGTATTGGTTGTTATTTCTCCTCTTTCATTTTTGATTCTGTTTATTTGAGTCTTCCACTTCCCCTCTTCCTGTTTTTTTAATGAGCCTTGTTAAAGGTTTATTCATTTCTAGTTTCATAGCATTGTGGTTGGAAAAGATCATGGTATGACTTCCATGTTTTTTAATTTGTTGGGGTTTGTTTTGTGCTAACATTGATCTGTTCTGAAAATATTCCATGTGCATTAAAAGTAATGTGTACTGGGGAGAGAGGCAAGATGGCGGAGAAGGAAGGAGCTCCGTACATTTTGTTTGCCCCCATCTCTCAAACAGAGAAAGCCTGAAGCCATAGGACACCGAACCGCAGGAGTCTGGGAAGAAAAGAGACAGAGTCCACTAAGAAGACAACCTCATAGGTGCATGATTATGAACTGGGGAAGATAAAAATGAGCCAGGACCCCGAGACATGGAAGGGAGGGAACCCACCTCGCAGGGAGCTGCAGAGTCGAGAGGAAGAGAAAGAGCAGCTGAAACTGCTCATAGAACTGTCCCTGGAGAAGAGAAAACCTTGGCCCGGGATACAGAGGGGCCTAGCATCCCATCCCTAACTGCAGGGCATTCAGAGAGTGATCCTATTTCTAGTTGTGGTGCTGACTTTGGGCTGGGTGCCGGGTCCCAGGCGGCACCAGGAAAAACTGCTCCTCTGCTCTCCCGGCTTGATCCTTGGTTGGGAAGCAGCCCAGTCTGTGGGATTATATTTCGGGTGGTATCACTAAAGCCCATGGACTAAGACCTGGAAATGGGATGGAGCTTGGGATATAGAACACAGTCCACCTTGGCTATGCTAGTGGCACAGGGAGATCAGACCCAAAAGAGTGATTTGCAATGCTTGGTTCAAGAAGGGACTGGGGCACAGCCATTTTTCCTCCCCAAAACCACCAAAGCGGGAAATCAGGGAGTGGCCTGAAGGACCACAATGGAGGCCAGATCTGCTTCACCAAACCACACCCATCCCCGCTAGAGAGCTGCTTCCCCAACCCCTCCCACCCCCCGCCACTGGAGCCCAGGGCAAGACCAACTTGGATCACTGCCGTGATTAATTCTAGATCAATTCTTTCTTTTCAGATCTATTCTCCCTTGTCTCATTTGTATCCCTCCTTTCTGCTGGACTGGGCACTCTGGTCACTGGTTTGCTTAAACAGTCACATTTAATCCATTCTCTAGATGTATATTCTACACCTCCACTACCTTCCTATCTCTCTCTCTCTGGAGTAATCAGACTATATAGTTTCTTTGGGTAACATTATCTTTGTTTCTTTCTCCTCACCTCCTAACATATTCTCTTCTTTCTCTCTCTGAATTAAGCTTCTTAGTCTCTCTGTCTGGTCATTGTTCAATTTCACTTTCTTCCCACCCCTGTCATTTCTCTTTGTATATGCTCTTTCATCAGCACTGCATACACCCTGCTCTTTATTTGTAGCTGGAAATTCTGGTTTTATGCTTTTAGACTGTCCTGTGTCTTTTTTTTTTTTTTTAATTTTATTTTTCTTTTTTTCCTTTCGGTTTGCTTGTTTGTTGCATTTATCTGTGCATTTGTGTGCCTTTGTTCCCTGTGTGTTTGTCTGTATGTTTTCCTTTCAGGGTTACTTCAAGTAGCAAGCCAAAGTACGCTGGTAGAGAGTGGTAGAGTTACCACTACGAGTAGGGAAATAAAATAACCAAAGTCTCAACAAGAGAGACCAAGAGACACGATTAAAAGAACACTTACTGAACGGACAGGCCCTGGACAGTCAATGAGCCTTCTTTAATGTAGTACTCACAGGTGCAGAGCACATAACAAGTTTTAAAATTAACAGGAGACAGAAGGCTAACCAAAATGATGAAAAGGAAGAACTCTCCTCTAAAGAAATTCCAGGAAGAGTGAGAGCTAAAGAACTGCTCAAAACAGATATAAGCAACATGATCAAACAAGAATTTAGAACAATAGTCATAAAATTAATTGCTGGCTTGAAAAAGGCATGGAAGACCTCAGAGAAGCTATTGCTACAAAGACTTTGGAGTCTAAAAAAAGTTGTGATTAATTTTAAAAAGCTAAAAATGAGGTGCATAATAAAATGGAGGCCTCCAATGCACAGATTGAAGAGGAAAAGGGGAGAATAGGTGAATTAGAAAACACAATTATAGAAAAAGAGGAAGCTGAGAAAAAGAAAGATAAACTGATCCAGTAGCATGAAAGGAGAGTTCGAGAACTGAGTGATACAATCAAAATGAACAATATCTGTATCAAAGGAATTCCAGAAGATGAAGAGAGAGGGAAAGGCGCTGAAGGAGTCCTTGAACAAATTATAGCCAAGAACTTCCCCAATCTGGGAAAGGAAACAGACATTGAAATCCAAGAGGCACAGAGAACTCCCTTCAGACATAATTTGAATCGATCTTCTGCACAACATATCATAGTGAAACTGGCAAAATATAAGGACAAAGAGAGAATTCTGAAAGCAGCTAGGGATAAAAAGGTGCTAATATACAAACAGAGACCTATCAGAGTAGTTACAGACCTATCTACTGAAACTTGGCAGGCCAGAAAGGAATGGCAGGAATTCTTCAATGTGATGAATAGAAAAAAATATGCAGCCAAGAATCCTCTATCCAGCAAGCCTGTCATTCAGAATACAAGGAGAGATAAAGTTACTCCTAAATAAGCAAAAATTGAAAGAATTCATCTCCACTAAACCAACCCTACAGGAAACCCTAAGGGGGACTCTATGAGGGAAATGTAGCAAGGAACACAAGGTACCAGAGACACAACAGCAAGCAGGAATCCTACAAAGAATACAATGACTCTAAACCCATATTTTTCAATAATAACACTGAGTATAAATGGACTAAATGGTCCAATCAAATGACATAGGGTAGCTGAATGGATAAAAAAATTTCCATCTATTTGCTGTCTACAAGAGATTCCTTTTAGAACTGAGGATACCTTCAGATTGAAAGTTAAGGGGATGGAGAAATATCTTTCATGCTACTGGAAGTCAAAAGAAAGCTGGAGTAGCTATACTTATATCAGACAAACTGGACTTTAAAGTAAAGGCAGTCACAAGGGATGAAGAAGGACATTGTATAATAATTACAGGGTCTATCCATCAGGAAGAGCTAACAATTATCAATGTCTAAGCACCCAAATACATAAAACAATCACAAACAGAAATAATCTTATGGATAAGAATATGCTAATAGCAGGAGACTTTAATACTCCACTTACAGCAATGGATAGATCAACTAGACAGTAAATCACCAAAGAAACAATGGACTTGAATGACACATTGAACCAGATGGATTTGACAGATATATTTAGAAATCTACATCCTGAGGCTATAGAATTCACTTTCTTCTCAAATGCACATGGCACATTCTCCAAGATAGATCACATCCTGGGTCATAAAGCAGCCCTCAATAAATATAAAAGAATTGAAATCATACCATGCACACATTCAGATCACAATGCTATGAAACTTGAAATCAACCACGGGAAAAAGTCTGGAAAACCTCCAAAAAACTGGAGGTTAAACACCCTACTAAAGAATGAATGGGCCAATCAGGCAATTAGAGAAATTGGAAAATATATGGAAGCAAATAAAAATGAAAACACAACAATCCAAATTCTTTGGGGTGTGGCAAAGGCAGTTCTAAGAGGAAAGTACATTGCACTCAGGCCTACCTCAAGAAAATAGAAAAAACACAAATATAAAATCTAACAGTGCACCTAAAGGAACTAGAAGGAGACCAACAAGAACACCCCAAACCCAATAGGAGAAGAGAAAGAATAAAACTCAGGGCAGAAATAAACAATATAGAATCAAAAAAAAAAAAAAAAAAGGTTGAAAAGATCAATGAAACCAAGAGTTGGTTTTTTGAAAAAATAAACAAAATTGATAAACCTCTAGCCAGGCTTCTCAAAAAGAAAAGAGAGAGCACCCAAACTGACAAAATAATGAATGAAAATGGATTTATTACAACCAATCCCTCAGAAATACAAGCAATTATCAGGGAATACTATGAAAAATTATATGCCAACAAACTGGACAACTTAGAAGAAATGGACAAATTTCTAAACACACACTACCAAAATTCACATGGGAAGAGGTAGAAAATTGAACAGACCCATAACTAGTGAAGAAGTTGAACCAGTTATCAAAAATCTCCCAGCAAATAGGAGCTCTGGGCCAGACGGCTTCCCTGGGAAATTCTAACAGACATTTAAATCAGAGTTAATACCCATTCTTCTCAAGCTATTCCAAAAAATAGAAATCGAAGGAAAACCTCTGCACTCATTCTACAAAGCCAGCATCACTTTGATTCCCAAACCAGACAGAGATCCAGCAAAAAAAGAGAACTACAGGCCAATATCCTTGATGAATACAGATGCAAAAATCCTCAACAAGATATATGCAAATGGAATTCAACAGCACATAAAATGAATTATCCACCATGATCAAGTGGGATTCATTCCTAGATTACAGGGCTGGTTTAATATTTGCAAATCAATCAATGTAATACATCACATTAACAAAAGAAAAGATAAAAACCAGATGATCCTGTCGATAGATGCAGAAAAAGCATTTGACAAAATACAGCATCCCTTCTTAATAAAGACCCTCGAGAAAGTTGGGATAGAAGGAACTTACTTGAACATCATAAAAGCCATCTATGAGAAGGCCTCAGCTAACATCATCCTCAAGGGGGAAAAACTGAGAGCTTTCCCCCTGAGATCAGGAACACGACAGGGATGTCCACTCTCACCACTGTTGTTGAACATAGTGCTGGAAGTCCTAGCATCAGCCATCAGACAACAAAAGGAAATCAAAGGCATCAGAATTGGCAAAGAAGAAGTCAAACTTTCACTTTTCGCAGATGACATGATACTCTACATGGAAAACCTGACAGACTCCACCAGAAGCCTACTAGAATTCAGCAAAGTCGCGGGGTACAAAATCAACGTACAGAAATCGGTTGCATTTTTATACACCAATAATGAAGCAACCGAAAGAGAAATCAAGAAACTGATCCCATGTAAAATTGCACAAAAAACCTATAAAATTCCTAGGAATAAGCCTAACCAAAGATATAAAAGATCTGTATGATGAAAACTATAGAAAACTTATGAAGGAAATTGAAGAAGACACAAAGAAATGGAAAAATATTCCATACTCAAGGATCGGAAGAATAAATATTGTTAAAATGTCATTACTACCCAAAGCAATCTACACATTCAATACAATCCCAATCAAAATTTCACCAGCATTCTTCTCAAATCTGGAACAAACTATCCCAAAATTTGTATGGAATCACAAAAGACCCCGAATAGCCAAAGTAGTATTGAAGAAGAAAACCAAAATGGGAGGTATCACAATCCCAGACTTTAGCCTCTACTATAAAGCTGTAATCATCAAAACAGTATGGTATTGGCACAAAAACAGACACATAGTCCAATGGAGTAGAATGGAGAACTCAGAATTAGACCCACAAATATATGGCCAACTAATCTTTGACAAAGTGGGAAAGAGTATCCAATGGAAAATAGACAGCCTCTTTAACAGATGGTGCTGGGAGAACTGGACAGCAACATGCAGAAGAATGAAACTAGATCGCTTTCTGACACCATACACAAAAGTAAACTCAAAATGGATAAAGGATCTGAATGTGAGACAGGAAACCACCAAAACCCTAGAGGAGAAAGCAGGAAACAACCTCCTTGACCTCAACCTCAGCAACTTCTTACTTGACACATCCCCAAAGGCAAGGGAACCAAGAATAAAAATGAACTATTGGGACCTGATCAAGATTAAAAGCTTCTGCACGGTGAAGGAAACAATCCATAAAACTAATAGGCAACTGACGGAATGGGAAAAGATAGTTGCAAATGACATATCAGATAAAGGGTTAATATCCAGAATCTATAAGGAACTCCCCAAACTCCACACCAGAAAAACCAACAACCCAGTGAAGAAATGGGCAGAAGATATGAACAGACACTTCTCCAAAGAGGACATCCAGAAAGCCAACAGACACATGAAACGATGCTCAGCAGCCCTCCTCATCAGGGAAATACAAATCAAAACCACACTGAGATCCCACCTCACGCCAGTCAGAGTGGCTAAAATGAACAAATCAGGAGACTATAGATGCTGGTGAGGATGTGGAGAAGCGGGCACCCTCCTACACTGTTGGTGGGAATGTAAACTGGTACAGCCCCTCTGGAAAACAGTGTGGAGGTTCCTCAAAAAATTAACAATAGAACTCCCCTATGACCCAGCAATAGCACTGCTAGGAATTCACCCAAGGGATACAGGAATGCTGATGCATAGGGGCACATGTACCCCAATGTTCATAGCAGCACTCTCCACAATAGCCAAATCATGGAAAGAACCTAAGTGTCCTTCAACTGACGAATGGATCAGGAAGATGTGGTTTATCTATACAAAGGAATACTACATGCAATGAGAAAGAATGAAATCTGGCCATGTGTAGCAACGTGGATGGACCTTGAGGGTGTTATGCTGAGTGAAATAAGTCAGGTAGAGAAGGACAGATACCATATGTTTGCACGTATAGGTGGAT
>NW_024081370.1:928791-984852 GCF_003009895.1 Hyaena hyaena
AAAAAAAAAAAAAAAAAAGGTTGAAAAGATCAATGAAACCAAGAGTTGGTTTTTTGAAAAAATAAACAAAATTGATAAACCTCTAGCCAGGCTTCTCAAAAAGAAAAGAGAGAGCACCCAAACTGACAAAATAATGAATGAAAATGGATTTATTACAACCAATCCCTCAGAAATACAAGCAATTATCAGGGAATACTATGAAAAATTATATGCCAACAAACTGGACAACTTAGAAGAAATGGACAAATTTCTAAACACACACTACCAAAATTCACATGGGAAGAGGTAGAAAATTGAACAGACCCATAACTAGTGAAGAAGTTGAACCAGTTATCAAAAATCTCCCAGCAAATAGGAGCTCTGGGCCAGACGGCTTCCCTGGGAAATTCTAACAGACATTTAAATCAGAGTTAATACCCATTCTTCTCAAGCTATTCCAAAAAATAGAAATCGAAGGAAAACCTCTGCACTCATTCTACAAAGCCAGCATCACTTTGATTCCCAAACCAGACAGAGATCCAGCAAAAAAAGAGAACTACAGGCCAATATCCTTGATGAATACAGATGCAAAAATCCTCAACAAGATATATGCAAATGGAATTCAACAGCACATAAAATGAATTATCCACCATGATCAAGTGGGATTCATTCCTAGATTACAGGGCTGGTTTAATATTTGCAAATCAATCAATGTAATACATCACATTAACAAAAGAAAAGATAAAAACCAGATGATCCTGTCGATAGATGCAGAAAAAGCATTTGACAAAATACAGCATCCCTTCTTAATAAAGACCCTCGAGAAAGTTGGGATAGAAGGAACTTACTTGAACATCATAAAAGCCATCTATGAGAAGGCCTCAGCTAACATCATCCTCAAGGGGGAAAAACTGAGAGCTGTCCCCCTGAGATCAGGAACACGACAGGGATGTCCACTCTCACCACTGTTGTTGAACATAGTGCTGGAAGTCCTAGCATCAGCCATCAGACAACAAAAGGAAATCAAAGGCATCAGAATTGGCAAAGAAGAAGTCAAACTTTCACTTTTCGCAGATGACATGATACTCTACATGGAAAACCTGACAGACTCCACCAGAAGCCTACTAGAATTCAGCAAAGTCGCGGGGTACAAAATCAACGTACAGAAATCGGTTGCATTTTTATACACCAATAATGAAGCAACCGAAAGAGAAATCAAGAAACTGATCCCATGTAAAATTGCACAAAAAACCTATAAAATTCCTAGGAATAAGCCTAACCAAAGATATAAAAGATCTGTATGATGAAAACTATAGAAAACTTATGAAGGAAATTGAAGAAGACACAAAGAAATGGAAAAATATTCCATACTCAAGGATCGGAAGAATAAATATTGTTAAAATGTCATTACTACCCAAAGCAATCTACACATTCAATACAATCCCAATCAAAATTTCACCAGCATTCTTCTCAAATCTGGAACAAACTATCCCAAAATTTGTATGGAATCACAAAAGACCCCGAATAGCCAAAGTAGTATTGAAGAAGAAAACCAAAATGGGAGGTATCACAATCCCAGACTTTAGCCTCTACTATAAAGCTGTAATCATCAAAACAGTATGGTATTGGCACAAAAACAGACACATAGTCCAATGGAGTAGAATGGAGAACTCAGAATTAGACCCACAAATATATGGCCAACTAATCTTTGACAAAGTGGGAAAGAGTATCCAATGGAAAATAGACAGCCTCTTTAACAGATGGTGCTGGGAGAACTGGACAGCAACATGCAGAAGAATGAAACTAGATCGCTTTCTGACACCATACACAAAAGTAAACTCAAAATGGATAAAGGATCTGAATGTGAGACAGGAAACCACCAAAACCCTAGAGGAGAAAGCAGGAAACAACCTCCTTGACCTCAACCTCAGCAACTTCTTACTTGACACATCCCCAAAGGCAAGGGAACCAAGAATAAAAATGAACTATTGGGACCTGATCAAGATTAAAAGCTTCTGCACGGTGAAGGAAACAATCCATAAAACTAATAGGCAACTGACGGAATGGGAAAAGATAGTTGCAAATGACATATCAGATAAAGGGTTAATATCCAGAATCTATAAGGAACTCACTAAACTCCACACCAGAAAAACCAACAACCCAGTGAAGAAATGGGCAGAAGATATGAACAGACACTTCCCCAAAGAGGACATCCAGATGGCCAACAGACACATGAAACGATGCTCAGCAGCCCTCCTCATCAGGGAAATACAAATCAAAACCACACTGAGATCCCACCTCACGCCAGTCAGAGTGGCTAAAATGAACAAATCAGGAGACTATAGATGCTGGTGAGGATGTGGAGAAGCGGGCACCCTCCTACACTGTTGGTGGGAATGTAAACTGGTACAGCCCCTCTGGAAAACAGTGTGGAGGTTCCTCAAAAAATTAACAATAGAACTCCCCTATGACCCAGCAATAGCACTGCTAGGAATTCACCCAAGGGATACAGGAATGCTGATGCATAGGGGCACATGTACCCCAATGTTCATAGCAGCACTCTCCACAATAGCCAAATCATGGAAAGAACCTAAGTGTCCTTCAACTGACGAATGGATCAGGAAGATGTGGTTTATCTATACAAAGGAATACTACATGCAATGAGAAAGAATGAAATCTGGCCATGTGTAGCAACGTGGATGGACCTTGAGGGTGTTATGCTGAGTGAAATAAGTCAGGTAGAGAAGGACAGATACCATATGTTTGCACGTATAGGTGGATTAGGAGGAAGTTAACAGAGGACCACGGGGGAGGAGAAGGGGAAAAAATAGTTGGGGAGAGGGAGGGAGGCAAACCATGAGAGACTCTTGAATGGTGAGAATAAACTGAGGGCTGATGGGGGTGGGGGAGAGGGGAAGGGGGGGTGATGGGCATGGAGGAGGGCACTTGTTGGGATGAGCACTAGGTGTTATATGGAAGCCAAATTGACAATAAAATATGAAAGAAAAAATATTGTGTACTTTACTGTTTTAAGATGGAATTTTCTGAATCTATCTGTTAGGTACATCTGGTCCAATGTGTCATTCAAAGGAAATGTTTCCTTGTTGATTATCTTTTTGGATGATCTGTCCATTGGTGTACGTGGGGTGTTAAATTCCCTTACTATTATTGTATTGCTATTGATTACTTTTTTAGCTGTGTGTTATTAGCTGTTTTATGTATTTGGATAAATCCATGTGAGGTGCATAAATATTTACAATTGTTATATCTTCTTGGATTGTTCCCTTTTTGATTATGTAGTGTCATTCTTTAGTCTTTGTTTTAATGTCTATTTTTTCCCATATAACTATTACTACTCAGACTTTTCTTTTCACTTCTCATTCACTTCATTTGGATGTTAAATTTTTTTGCATCCCTTTCCTTTCAATCTGCATGTGTCTTTAAGTCTGAAATGAGTCTTTTGTAGGCAGCATCTAATCAGGTCTTACTTTTTTAACCATTCTATCACTTCATGTATTTTGATTGTAATGTTTATTCTCTTGATTCAAAGTAATTAAAGATAGGTATGTACTTTTGCCACGTTGTTACTTGTTTTATGGTTGTTTTTGTAGTTCTGTTTCTTTCTTTTCTTGGTCTCTCCTCTCATGATATACTGGCTTTGTTTAGTGATATTCTTGGATTCCTTTCTTTTTATATTTTTGCATATATATCACTGGTTTTTTATTTGTGGCTATGGTTAGGTTTATATATAACATCTTATAAACTGCATATAGCAGTAAATATTAAGTTGATTATCACTTAAGTTTGAACCCATTCTTTACTCCCCTCCTTTCTATGTTTTAGGTATATTGTGTCATACTTTATATCCTTTTATGTATGAATCCCTTGATTGACCTTTATAGATATACTTTATTTTACTGCCTCTGTGCTTTCTACTTTTTTTAGTCCTGCTTGGCATCTGTCTTTCCTTTCCACTCATAGTCCCCTTTTTCATTTTTTGTAAAGCTAGTTGAGTGTGATAAGTTCCTTCAACTTTTGTTTATCTATAAACTACTTATCTCTTCTTCTCCTCCAATGATAGCCTTGCTGGATAAAGTATTTATGGTTACATTTTTTTTGTTTGTTTGTTTTCAGCACTTTGAATATATCATGCCGTGTCCTTCTGGCCTGCAAAGCTTCTGCTGAAAAGTCAGCTGATAGCCTTATGGCATTTCTTTTGCATGTAATGATATCCTTTTATTTAGCTGCTTTTAAAATTCTCTCTTTATTACTACTTTCTGCCATTTTAATTCATATGTGTCTTGGTGTGGACCTCCTTGGGTTGATTTTCTTGAGGGCTCTCTGTGCCTCCTGGATTGGATTTCTGCTTTCTCCCCCAGATGCAAACAAATGTTTGGTGATTGTATCTTCAAATAAATTTCCTTCCCCCTTTTCTCTTTCTTCTTCTCAGACCCATATTATGTAAATGCTGTTATGCTTGATGCTTTCAGTGAATTCTTTTAGTCTATTTTCACTTTTTAATAATATTTTTTTCTCTCTCCTATTCAGCTTA
This sequence comes from Hyaena hyaena, assembly GCF_003009895.1. NCBI lineage: Eukaryota > Metazoa > Chordata > Mammalia > Carnivora > Hyaenidae > Hyaena > Hyaena hyaena. The sequence goes on from NW_024081370.1 coordinate 933,323, forward strand.
TTTGCCATTACTCTGTCCTTCAGATCATTGATCCATTTTTCTGCTTTCTCTAGTCTACTTTTTATTCCCTCTAGTGAATTTTTAATTTTAGTTACTGAATTTGTAAGTTCTGATTGGTTCTTTTTTATGCTTTCTATCTCTATGTTGATGGTCTCTCAGGTTCTCCACTTTTTTCTTAAGTCCAGTGAGGGTCTTTATGACCATTGCTTTAAAGTCTCTATTATCTTCATTTCTTAGCTCTCTCACTGTGATTTTTGTTCTATTATTTCATTTGAAACATATTCTTCTGTGTCTTCATTTTGTCTAACTTTCTGTGACTGTTTGTATATGTTAGGAAAGTCAGTCATGTCTGACTGGCTGAAGGGGACATGTCTGCATGATAACACAGGGGCTGGGAGTGCTGTTAGCAAGCTAGGGAGTAGGTGTGGGTGCTGTGATGGTTTCTGCAGGTGTTTTTGTGTCCAGGGTGGGGTGTGGGTTGGAAAATGGCACCTGCCAGCTCTTTTATACCCAGACAAGTCTCCTAATAATCCCTATGCCCCCAGGTTAATAAACAAATATCCTTCATATGTACTTTAAGCATTTTTTTAAATTGCTCAGTGAGGCACTTTGCTGTGCTTTATTTTTAAGGGTGGGGATTCTGGTTCCTCTTCCCTTCAAGATCCATATCTGCTGATTTTTTTAAATGTTTTTATTTATTTTTGAGGGGGAGAGAGAGAGCAGGTGAGGGACAGGGAGAGAGAGAGGGGAACAGAGGATCCACTTCTGAGAGCACCTAGGTGGCTCAGTCAGTTGAGTGTCTGACTCTTAGCTTCAGCTCAGATTATGATCTTTGGGTTGTGAGATGAAACCCCACATCATGCTCTGTGCTGAGCATGAAGCCTGCTTTAGATTATCTCTTTCCCTCTGCCCTTCTCATCTGCTTGTACACTGTTTTTCTCTCTCAAATGAATAAATAAGAGAGAGAGAGAGAGGAAGGAAGGAAGGAAGAAAGGAAGGAAGGAAGGACAAAAGGAAGGAAGAAAGAAAGGAAGAAAGGAAGGAAGGAAACAATTGTTAGGTTTTAAGTTCTCCCTTTAGTGTACCATTGCCTATAGTTTCTCAAAAATCACTGTTTTTTTATTTTTTTAATTTTATTTATGTTTGAGAGAGAGAGAGAGAAAGAGACAGAGTGTGAGTTGGGGAGGGGCAGAGAGAGAGGGAGACAGACCTGAAGTAGGCTCCAGGCTCTGAGCTGTCAGCAAAGAGCCTGACTTGGGGCTCAAACCCACTAACCTTGAAATCATGACCTGAGCTGAAGCTGGATGCTTAACCAACTGAGCCACCCAAGTGCCCCCCAAATCACTTTCGAATAGACAGGAATACATATAAACAAGAAAGGTATTACTTCAAGTTCATTTATTCATTAATTTCAAAATTTTATTGATATCCTACTTTGTGCCACATATTGTTTAGAAAGCTTGGTATACATCAGACAAGAGAACAAATAGAAATCTCTTATAATTATTGAGTTTTTATTCTGTGAATGGAATTATTTTCAAATGTAATTATTTTAAAAAATTTTTTAATATTTTATTTATTTTTTGAGAGAAAGAGAGAGCACAAGGAGGGGAGGAGCAGAGAGAAAAGGAGACACAGAATCTGAAGCAGGCTCCAGGCTCTGAGCTGTCAGCACAGAGCCTGACGCGGGGCTCGAACCCACGAACCGTGAGATCATGACCTGAGCTGAAGTCAGACACTTAATTGACTGAGCCACCCAGGTGCCCCTCAAGTGTAATTAAATTTTGATGAAAACTAACCAATTATTGTAGTTGACGAAGTGTTAACCAATCATTTTGCAGATGTTTGGTTACACATTTATTCATTTCAGTTGGCAGTTTTCTTTTAGCATTTTAGAGTATATATAGATACATATCTATATACAGTGCATGTGCTATATATTATATATAAAGATATAATTTACATGATATAAATATAAATTACATATACTTATATTTTATATATATATTTTATACTTATATAATATATATTTATTTAATTTGGGTATATTTTTTTCTTTTTATCTTTCTTGGGCCCATGAAATTTTCAGAGGTCCTAGGCATTCTTCTAGTTCATAAAAATGATAAAATAATTCTGATTTTAATTCAATTAAAGAAATGTCTAATTGAACTGGAGAAATATTGATTGGCTCAGTGCTCAAATTAGCTCATAAAATATAATGAAGAAAAACTCTAAGTGGAGTAATGGCTGTATATCAGAAAAATATTCTTGTGCATTTTTTCTCTAGTATTCAGATAGAATACTTCACTCCTGATACTATGGGTCACCAAATGTGTCCCTCCCACACACTCCAAACAGTTCTCTGTGACACCAGCAGGGCCTCCTGGAATTCTATTCAATTCTCACACTAACCAGAGTTAGTGCAGATCCCACAAGTTAAGGACCAGTCCCTTAAGAGTTTCCCCCATTTCAGACACTAATTGTGAAGAGTCAGTCCCCTGGTTACCCACAACCTCTGACTGACTTATCTATAAATTGGAGGTTCTTGTGAACCTCCTGCTTGGATTCAATCATTTGATAGAACAGCTCACAGAACTCAGGCAAACAATTTATGCTTAGCAATTTATTATATAATAAAGCATATGATAAAGGATCCAGATGAACAACTAAATGAAGAAGTAAATAGCACCAGGTCTGGAAGGATCCTGAACACAGAAGCTTCTGTGGGCATATTACTCTCCTAGTTTGTGGACATATTTACCAAAATGAAAATTCTCCAAATCTTTTACTATTGAAATCTTTATGGAGATGCCCTCACATAGCTATGACTAATCATTAAGTTAATCTCTAGCCTATCTCCTTTTCTTGGAGAATAGGGGGTGGTGGTGAAAGGTCCAAGCTTCTAATCATGGTTTGGTCTCTCTAGTGACCAGCTCCCATCCTAGGAGTCCACTAAGAGCCATCTCATTAGAACAAAAGACATTTGTATCACCCAGGAAATTCCAAGAGATTTAGGAGTGTGGTGTCAAATGCTCCTATCACTCAAGAAATTACAAACGTCTTAAGAGCTCGGAGTCAGAAATTGGAGTCAAAGATTAAAATGTTAGAATAAAAGATAATTCTAGTACCCCTATTTACAAGGGTTAGGAGCTTCATATCAGGAACTGGGGGCAGAACTCAATACATATTATATTGCTTATGATATAATATAGTTTATATATGTATGTGTGTGTGTGTGTGTGTGTATTACTGCTTCACACTGTGATATTATAAATCTTTGGTATCAAAATGGTATAGATTACACCAAAATAATTCACATAATTATTTCCATTAAAAACCAAATTTTTTAAACTTTAAAAACATTTTGATGTCAATTAAATTGTGACATCAGACTAAGAGAGAATATTTTTCACTATTTTTTAAAAAAGAGAAACCCTACACTAAGACTTAGTCTTTTTCACCGTTTACTAAATTGAGAGAATGAATACAATAGCAGTTATATTTGCTAGTGTAAAAAAGCACATCTTTTTGAATTAAAAAAAATTGGTGAATAATTGTCCACATGGAATTTTTAAAATTCTTCACCTTTAATTTTTTCCCTGACCTACCAAAAGATAACAATAATTTTTTTGTCATAACATTGGTTTTCTGCAACAATTCTGGAAGTAGACATGGCAGCCATGGCTTCATTTTTCATTGTCTAAAACCACAATAAATTCTCTATAATGCTTCAGGGTTAAAAGACTTCTCTAAAATGACTAACAGTGTGTGTGTAATCAATATTTCTATTACCGGATATAACTGTCACACTTTAGAGAAGTATTTATAGTATTCTGTGTATTTCTGTAGAGAATTTAGACAACTTCACAGGAATTGAAATCCTCTTAATATTTTCTACCTTTATGTTAACATGATGTATTTGAATAACTTTATTTTTTTTAAATGTAACTCTCAGAGTTATCCATTAGTTCATTGGGTCCAAGTTGTATGTTGAATTTCTTTTTTGCTTTGAGTTTGAAGGACTATATATATATATTCTCAGAAAGCCAGTGACCTTGGAATAATAGTTCTTGAGAGTACAGCCTTATGTTCAAAACTAATATCCATCATAAATGCATTATAAATTCTGGTATTTTATGAGATATGTTTGCATGATCACATCAAAAAAAATATAACTAGGAAAGACATTCTGGTTTATTTCAACCTTATTCTCGTTAGACTAATACCAATAGTCTGCATAAAATATAGAAAACTTTATTTGCAAATAAATTTCATCTTTTCCTGTCATAAAATTATAAATACATATAATAGAAAATATGAAAAAATAACACCTATAGCAATAAAAATCACCCATGGCCCCATATTACAGAAATACCTACTAAAAATATTTTTATATTTGAGGCGGCTAGGTGGCTCAGGTCATGATCTCATGGTTCATGAGTTCAAGCCCCACACTGGGCTCGCCGCTTTCAGCACAGAGGCCACTTCAGATCCTCTATTCCCCTTTCTCTCCACCCTCTCCTCCTTGTGCTCTCTCTCTCTCTCAAAAGTAAAAAAAAAAAAATTTTTAATATATTTAAAAATACCTTTATATTCTTCTAATTTTTTCCTATGACAAATTATTTAGGTGTATTTTAGCACTTGTGTTTGAAACATAGTTAACAACAAATATTAGGTATCTATTACTGTATAATAAGATTACTACAAATTTAGCAGCTTAAAATAACGCATTTGTATATTTTTTAAGTTTATTTATTTATTTTGTGATAAAGACAGCACAAATAGGGGAGCAGGGGGAGAGAGGAGAGAGAATCCCAAACAGGCTCTATACTGCTACACAGAGCCCAAAGCAGGGTTTGAACCCATGAAGCCACAAGACCATGACCTGAGCCGAAACCAAGAATCAGACGCTTAACCAACTGAGCCACCTAAGCGCCCAAAACAGCACATTTGTAATCTCACAGTTCCTTTGTAAGATTTTGTATTCTGAATTTAGTAAATTATTATTTTGTCTTTAAAATTTTCTACATGCCTGGCCCTTGAACATTGTGTTTGGATTTTGTCTTATACATTGGAAAGAGCAAAAGGCAAAGCAACAAATAGAACAACCAAGATGGTCTCATTAAAGAGTCAAAAGAGTAACAAAGACAGTGAAACTGAAGATTGCCCTCCTGCAGATCTTCTCTGCATTCTTTTCAGCATTCTGCTACATCATTTGTCTGCACTTTTTACCAAAATATAAAATAATATAAAATAAATATAAATTAAATATATAAGATAAAACTAAAATTTCTGTGATTATGGTGAACAGACTCTAAAAGCATTGTTAAGTGTCCCCATCTCTATGTACTCGCCCTGTGTATTCCTTTTGGCTTGAGTTTTGATGCGACCTGTAACTTGTTTCTAATCAATGGAATATGGCAGAAGTTACAAAATTTCCCTATTGTAATTATATTGTATAAGAGCATAATAACTGCCTTGCTAATAGAGCCTATCCCATTTTTGGATTTGAGGAACAAGTGGCCATGTTGGTACACAAATCATTAAAAATAGTATAAGTTCTAAAATTTAGTTAGTGCAAAGTTCTGATGAAGAAAGAACAGAGAAAAGATGAATTGTTTTATCTGAAGATTGGGCATGACTTCAAAGAAAAGGTAGATATTGAAGAAAAAGCAAGAGCCAAATGGACAAAGAAGAAACAGTGGGGTGTATGTCAAAAAAAAATGGCTTGACATGAAGTTAATTTCCCTTATAGACGGAAGAGAAACACTAATTGATAAGTAATATGATTTTTATGGAAGCACACTTGTTGCAGCAGGGAATAAGGAATTGTATCGTGATGAAAACTGGTATTTCATAAAATCAACATTATTTACATTTTTTCATCATTTTTCTTTCTTTTTTTTAGCCTTCCCCTATATCTCCCAGCCACCAAACATTCATGTATGTGAGTATACCCACCCACCCCCCAACACACAAGTTTTTCTCTTACCTCTACTTTCTAAATGTACATAAGAATACAAAGCATCAGTTTTCCAGAGGATTATTTTGATGACTGGGATAGATGGAGCATGTGATGACTGGGAATTGTGTAGCATAAGGGTAGGATAGAAACACTTCTTCCTTCCTTTCAGGGATTTTGAACTCAATTTATAGAAATTGGAGGTCTGAGCCTTGTTATTTAATCAGAAGGCATTTCTTTTATTTTTTTAAAAATTTTTCATGTTTATTTTTGAGAGAGGCAGAGCAAGAGCAGGGCAAGGGCAGAGAGAGAGGGAGACACAGAACACAAAGCAGGCTCCGGGCTCTGAGCTGTCAGCACAGAGGCCCCATTAAGTGTTCAAGCTCAGGAACTATGAGGTCATGACCTGAGCCGAAGCGCAAGGTTTTATCTACTGGGCCACCCAGGGGCCTCAGAGAACGCGTTTCTTAATCTCACCAATATGTTTCTAGATTTATATATTTCTGACATGGCAACAACTTTACTAAAGAAAACAAAAGTGTAAGCCCACATCAGATTGAGAAGGTAGACTAATTCTCTTAGCTTCTGTTTAAAGCTCATCGATTGACCCTCTAAAATGAATGAATTAGTGGGTTCATTTAAATCTGTTTTCCCTTTTGAGCTTTTGTTTCAATACACAAGATTTGTCTAATAAAAGTTTTCATTTACATAGGGTTTACTTTCCTGTAAATGCTTTCTTCTGATATTATTCCATATGCAACCTTGAATTCATCAACCAAGAATATACTTCAAGGCAAAAAATTGATACTTTTGTCTTATATTTATTTCCTGAGAAAAGTAAAGAGAGATGAAATGTTTAATCTGTGGGAGTCTTGAAGGACAAAAAAATATTTGAATGTAAAATATAGAGCAAATGAAAATTTTGTTTACTTTTTACTTAGAATGTCTTATTGATCTTTTTATCGATATACACATTCATTTATAATTTAACTTTAAAGAATTACATCTTTAATCAATTCACTCACCAAATTAATAGGGAGACTTGAATTACTGTTTATACATTTTACTGTGGTGCATAAATAAAACAATGTAAAAATGTATATCTCTGTGGGAATTAAAGGAAATTATTAAAGAATAATTCTTAACCTGGAGTCGATGTACAATCTTATTTGCCGGCCCCTTTTAAAATAAGTCAGGATTCCAGGTATGGTTTTAAAAGTGGGTAAAACAAAGAATCTCTGCTCTTGTCTTTTTATTTGAATAACATTTCGCTGCATTCCCTTTTGTCTCGATTTGACCATGTAATCAACAGACTTCCTAATTTAGAATCAACAGACTTCCTAAAATTAGAAAACAGAAAATATTTGTTCCATTTTCATGAAGCTTTTTTTCTGAAAGAACTGTACACTTCGACAGTCATGACTCTGTCACCTATCATTCCTTAGCTGCCCTGATTGAACCAGTGTTGACCATTCTTATAATTTTTCTACATGGAATTTGGAATTGAGACTAAGGGATTTGCAGGAGGTTGCAGGAGGTTGGCTTAGAGTAAGAAAAGGAATTAAATGTAAACTCAGGAAGGCAGTATTTCTGATATGTACAGGAAAAGTCAGTGTGAACAAGAAAAAAAGAATGAATCAGACAATAAAGAGATGAAAAGATAGAAGTGGAGAAAGATGAGTATCGAGGTTTCTGATGACTAGCCACTTATTAGTTCAGTCATGGCTCTAGTTACAAGGATCAGCTGCCTTCAGTTTCCGTGAAATACCTAAGGTTTCATCAAGTACCTTTTATTATTTTGCATAAGTAATTTCAGGGGCTTTCTGTTACTTTAAATTAAGAGTCATGACTAAGACATCTCTTAGGTCTCTTTCACATGAAAATAATGTTCCCATGTTGGAATAATAGGATAATTTTTTAGACACTAATCAGAAAATTCATTGTTTTACTACTAGCATAGAGAGATATAGATAGATAAAAATAGATATTTAAGCTTGTTCTCTAGCTTATTGAATTAATTTTAAGCTTGAACCAAATATAGTCTTTCTCTTTCCCATGACTGTACCTCCACAAACGTTGAAAGCCTTCTTTGTGTTTCACTAATTACATATAGAAATATTAAATAGCATGTGTCCTAAGACAGAAATCTGTACTACCACACTTAAATATCTCAGAGTTTTCAAGATTCTGTTAATTAATAGTTGTCTGGTATGTTTGCTTAAATAGCTATACCTTCCTCTTCTATCATCAAGACCGCATCTGTCAGGTTCATATCAATTTATGTTTATATGTACCTATATAACTATATTCATGTCTACATCTGTTCTATACCTATAGCCATATCCCTATATCTATCCTGATACATGTATCTGTACCTATATCTATCAGAAATTTCATAGACGCTGATAAAATTCTTATTAAAATAGTTGCATTAGGCCAATAGCGTAGGGTCAATAGGTATAATGATTTTAAGAAAGGAGAACAATGTTGGTTTATCATAGCTTGCATTTCTATGAAGTTGTCTTCACGTTTTCCATTTCTGGATCTGTCTTCTTGTTGTCCTTCATTCCACCACAAATGTTGTCATGCCCTTGGTGATATTTTATAGATGTACTACAAACTCTGCAAAAGATATCGTGCTCTGTTCTTTCTCCAGCAAGTTCAGTCCTATTAAGAGAATAGATGAATGGTTGGTCAGATTTCCACTGTCAGGCATGGACATCATGGCTCCATAAACAGGGACATTACATAGAGGAAATAGCACTTTCCTTAAGCAGTCTCTTGATCTCTGAAGACAATGTGGAGCTATGGTAGTGGTTAGTGTATGTCGGCACAGCCTGATAACTGCATTTAGAAAGATAGATCCATGGTTCTGAGCAGAGACCAGTTTTGTCAAAGTTTACTAAAGTCAAAGTTTATTGAACCATCTTGGGGTTTATTTTTTAATACAAACTTGTTTCTCCATTTTTGTAGCCTCCAAACTTCATGAGACTTTGATCATTCACCCTAGGCTTACTGCAGGGACTTCCTACCACATCGTAGTGTCTTTAATCACTATCTTTATTGAGTGTATCATGTAGTACATTGTCTAATTAATCATCTCCAAATCTTATATCTTTTCTATTATTAATTGGTATATTACTCTCAGTGTTATTTAAGTCAAAATTTTTAGCTTAACTATCAATATTCTCCATCACCTAGCCCACATTATCTTTAGGATTGCATTTCTATTCTCTCTACAGCTATTCCACAAATTTTATCATGTCAGTTCAGTTTCTCCCATAATATTTTACCCAGTTAGAAATTCTATATCACACTTACCTGACAATGCTTAGTCTTCATTACTATTCATCACAATTATATATTAAGTGTTTTTAACATATCATCTCAATTAATCCTTAAAACCTTATCCAAGATGAACTACTGTTACATTTTCAAGTGAGAAAATAGATATTTTACCCAGTGTCACACAGTTAATTTATGATGGGTTAAGAAAATACAGAACATCTGCCTGCTCCAGAAACTACATTCTTTTTTTTTTTAATGTTTTATTTATTTATTTATTTATTTATTTATTTATTTTAATGTTTTATTTATTTCTAGGAGAGAGAGAGAGACAGCGTGAGCAGGGGAGGGTCAGAGAGAGAGGGAGTCACAGACTCCGAAACAGGCGTCAGGCTCTGAGCTGGCAGTCAGCACAGAGGCCGATGCGGGGCTCGAACCCACGAACTGCTAGATCATGACCTAAGCGAAAGTCGGACGCTTAACCGACTAAGCCACCCAGGCGCCCCCAGAAACTACATTCTTAATGATTATTCCCAAAGACTTGTCTTCCTTTCTCTGTGATCTTTTTTCATAATTTAAATTATAGTAGTTTTTGTTTAGGCAATATTTATCATATGATTATCAGCTTTTCTATATTGATTTAGAATGGCCCTGATCATATAAGATGGATTTGAGGCACTGCTATGGGATCATACTTTGATTTTGGGTTGAGTTCTACAATATTTTACTCAATATGTATTTTAGGTCAACAAGGAGACTTAGTAATGAAGAAAATATTTTGCCACCTAGTAGCTTAGTGTAGTAGAAAATATATATACCTGAAGAGAAATATTTAAACATTTGTTTTTGATTTTTGTAATTTGGGATAAAATATGGGACCAGCTAGGGGTGTCTAGGTGGCTCAGTCAGTTGGGCATCCAACTTTGGCTGGTCATGATCTCGCAGTTTTTGAGTTCGAGCCCTGCATTGTGCTTGCTTCTGTCAGCAGAGAGCTTGCTTTGGATCTTCTGTTCCCCTCTCTTTCTGTTCCTCACCCGCTTGTACTCTCTGTCTCTCACTCTCAAAAATGAAATTAAAAAAAACTTTTTGGGACCAGTTAACAATGGAGGAGTGGGCTACAAAAGGGAGAGGCTTATGAAGCTCTTTTACCTTCCCTTCTTTCCTGGCTCTAAGGAGCTCAGGAAGATGAACACTTAGTATATTTTAATGCCTCAGAAATATTCTGAAAATAAATGAAATAATATATAGGAAAATTCTACTTTGGAAAAAGGCAGTTCAATGTGTCTGTAAATAGAGGAGAAACCTAGAATTCAATTTTAGGGATTGCTTTTCACCAGTTTATTCATGATTAGTATGCAACAATAGATACAATTTTGTATCCTACTACTGGGCTATCCTAACGAGCAAATAAGCATAATTCATGTCATAAGTGGTAATGGTTTGTACTTGTGATTGACACATATCTGTGCTAACCTGCAATTTGGACAGGCAAAACAGTCATGTTGTTCATCAACATGTGGGCAGTACAATTTTATAAAAGTCGGGATGCTTTAAAATAAAAGGGAAATATTCTGTCCATATTTTAAAAGTTAAAATTCAAAACACTTCATAATGCCTGTTAACAATAGCATTTACTGTGTAACACCCACTCTATCCTTGGTGTCTTTGAATGTGTAACATATCAAAAGAATAATCTGCTTTTGCCCTTAGGTGATTTTAATTTTACTTCAGTAAGGCAAAACCATTACACAAATCCCTTCCCTTTTTTCAAAATGCATTGGATGAAACCGACAAATACATTTGCACTTTCCATACATTAACTCATTTGCTTGTTCGCCTAAGACAATTTCCACTTATACGCATTTCACATGAATTTGGCGTCTGAATGTATGAGAGAGGGTAAGATTGGTTCCACAAACAGGAGAGAAACAGTTATGAGGGGAAATGAAGAGTGGATCCTCTAGAAAGCCCAAGCAGGAGAATAGGATAGAGGAAAAGTAGCCATAGGCAAAATTTTAATTAGTGAGGCATGGAAGACCTGAGTATCTTGAAGATGAGGCCAGTTGATGAAGGTTCTATAAAATCTGAGCATAATTAATTTATATTTACCAGGGAGATAGAGAGTTTTGTGAAGAGAAATTTCCTTCCTGAAACGAAGAAATGATAAAAAAAAAAAAGATTTTGAAAGTATCTTGAGAGCTTTCTTACTGTTTTGAAGGGTTGAACTCTAATGCATTTCACTGCCCAGGGAAAGTCTAAAAAAGAGGGAAATCCAGAATGTACCAAAGGAACTTGGCTGTGTCTTGAGGGGAAAAAAAGAAAGAGACAGAGATTCAAGGAAGAAAATAAAATGATCTAGAACAACTAAATGAAGGAAGACAGGAGGTTGCAACTTCCATAAATACAAAGAGGAAACAAGGAAGATGAGTAAGAACTGGGGATAGAGTGTGGGTGATGGCAAAGACAATATTCACTTTATCTCGGTGGTGTTCATTCATCCCGGTGCTGCTAGGGAACAATGGAGAAGGGCCCATGGGAGGGTGTTCCCTGTCAAACCTGGTGAGGAGAGCAGAGAATATGGAAGAGGAGGCTTCCAGAGTGGGTGTGTGGCTCAGGAGTCAAGGCCTAGCCACTGAAATCCACCTCTGGAAATTAAGGAGGTCTGAACATCACTGCAACTAGGTTGGAACTTGGTTTTCCTTCTTTCTTTTTTTTTTTTTTTTCTTTTACTTTGTGGTAATAGCCTAAAAGCGGTAATACAGAAAAGTAAAATATCTCAATTGTAAGAGGGTATAAGTAAAAACATACAGGTACTAATTATCACGAGTTAGGCAAATATATTAGCTCTAGCCTCTAGCAAGATTGTTTTCCCTCTAGACAAAAAAAAAAAAAAAAAGGAAAGAAAAGAAAAGAAAAAAGGAAAAAAAAAGAAACGAGTCAAAGAAAAAGATAAACGATGAAGCTTCATGCACATTTAGATGAGGAAGTCAGCAAGAAACCAGCTTCTCTTCTTCCATACCAGCATCCAGATGCCTCTGACTTTCATGCATTGTTTCCTCTGCTCATAAATGTCTTTGCCTAACTGGTAAAAATCTCATTCATAAAGCCCAGCTCAGGCCTAATTTTATCTCTGGAGGCTTTCACAAATGTTTGTCTAAAAAAACAACATTGCTTTCAATTAATAAAGGTCTAACTTCAAAAAAAATTTTCTGAGTGTGCAACTTTAGAATCATTGACCTAGAAGGCATTCATGTTGCCCTCAGCTTGATTACATTTAAGGCAGGCTTCTTCTAGACTCTAGGCCCCTGACCTCCCTTTTCTTAAAGCAGTTAATTTAGAAAACTTGGAATTGCAAATTATTCTCTGATCTTTTGCAATATAGGTAAATCTCCCAGCCTCTAGCCAGTTTTGCTGCCCAGGAGTGTTTTTCTCAAAGACTTGGGGGCCATCCTTTTGAAATGTAATAGTCAAGAAAGATAGCAACTCTACCAGTTTCTAGGAGAAGGTGAAGAGCCCATCTTCAGTGGACACCCCCAGGCACCTAATCACAGGCCAAACCATTTGTAGCCTCAGGAGTAACTCAGTGTTGTCCACTTGTTTCCTTGGTCAACCTCCCTTAGCCCCTCAGTGGCATTTGCCATTCTCCACTAGCTAACTGTAGCGCATAATGAGTCCCCCCACACCTTTTGTTTTAGTGGAGTTGAATTTCATCTCCCGTATTGCAATAGTCTTGGATTATGAGCATGTTTCCCAAACAAATTGTGTTCACAAACCAGGGTTTTACTGCACTGCACTTTCTTTATCCATTCATGCATTGTGGACATTTAGGTTGTTTCCATGTCTTGGCTATTGCAATGATGATGGGGTTCATATATTTTTGAATTCATTTTTTTCAGCTAAATTTCCAGAAACAGATTTGCTGGATTTTATGGTAGTTATGTTTTTGACTTTTTTTTTTTCAGGAGGCTCCATATTGTTTTCCATAGCAGCTGTACCAATTTATATTCTCTCCACTAGCACACAGAGTTCCCTTTTCCACAGTCCCGCTGACACTTGTTTTTTTCTTGTCTGTTTGATAATAACCATTCTAACAGGTGTGAGGTGATTTCTCATTGTGTTTTTGATTTGCAATTACCTGATGATTAGTGATGCTGAGCATCTTTTTATATGCCTGTTGCCCATCTGTGTGTCTTTAGAAAATGTGTATTCAGATGCTCTGCTCGTTTTTAACTAGATTTTTGGTTGTTTTGTTATTAGGTTGTACAAGTTATTTATACTTTGGGAGTATCAACCCCTTATCTGATATATGTTTTCAAAATATTTTCACCTATTCAGTAAGATGCTTTTTCATTTTGTTGAAGGTTTCCTTTGTTGTGCAGTTGTTTTTTTGTTTTTCGGGGTTTTTTTTTAGTTTGATCTAGCCCTACTTGTTTATTTTTCCTTTTGTTGCTTTTGCTTCTGGGATCAAATCCAAAAAAATTACCACCAAGACCAATGTCAAGGAGCTTGCCATCTATGTTTTATTCTAAGAGAAAGAATTGCTTTTTTGTTGTTGTTGTTTGTTTGTTTTTTTATGATTCAACTCTTACATTCAAACCTTTAATCCAGTTCAAGTTTATTTTTGTGTATAGTGAAAGAAAGTGGTACATTTTCATTCTTTTGTCTGTGGCTGTCCAGTTTTCCCAACACCATTTGTTGAAGAGACTGTTTTTCCCCTTGTATATTCTTGGCTCTTTGGTTGAAAAGTAGTTGAATGTGTATGCATAGGTTTATTTCTGGGCTCTCTATTTTGTTCCATCAATCATTGAGTCATTTTTATGCCAATGCCATGCCATTTTGATTACTATCGCTTTGTAATATGGTTTGAAATCAGAATGTAATGCCTCTACTCTGTTTTTTTCTCAAGATTGTTTTTGCTATTCAGGGTCTTTTGTTTTCTTTTTAGGACATTAGGATTTTAAGATTGTTTTTTCTGTGAAAGATGACACAGGAATTTTGTTGGGAATCGCATTGAATCTCTAAATTGTTCGGGTCAAAGTACTTTTATGTATATAAAATAAATGTTTCTTTTCTAATTCTTGTGAGATAGATTTTATTATTATTTTATAAATAATACACTAAAGCCAAGCCTAAGTAATTTGCCAATATTTACATAGTGATGATTGAAACAGAAAGTTATGAGCCCCGTGTTCATTAACATGTTTCTTGGTAATAAAATGAAATGAAACAAAATGTATAGGCCTCAGCTGTTAATGAAAAATGGAAGAAATATTGAGAATATGTAGGCTTAACAGTCTATAAGCATCTATCTTGCCATTTCATCTTGCTAGAAGGAATAGAAAAAGTTAGCAAACATTTACATACCTACGAGGATAAAATTTAAATTAAATCTGTACTTATTGTTTACTTTATTATTATAAAGTTAGCTTTTTAAACTTGTTTGAAAAACAAAATAAAGACCTATTTTGACTATAAAATTTTTATTTTACTAGTTTTAAGGCTTACTGACTTTTAACCTTAAACTGGAATATACTTGTTATAGAAAACCACATTTGTGTGAATGTTTGCTGAAGGAAACTGTTCACTTAAAGCTCTAAGCTATCTCTGCCAAAGGAGGTTAGTTTTATCTACCATCCTGATAATTAGCCTACTGTGACCTAACTGAAATTGCTCTAATTAATTACATTGGTATAAAAGAATTTTAACATTAGAAATATTAGCTAACGGCAATTCCTTCTTTATAAGAATGTATTTTACAAGTAAAAATAAAATGATTAACTATTGCGATAAGAAACATGGTACATTCAAGTGAGGATAGTTAAGAAAAGTTGAATAAAGGGACAATTTATAAAAGAAGCTGGTAGGGTTCAGGAAAATCAACAGAAGCTGCTAGGGCACCCTGGATTTGGCAGAGAGCTCCTACTACTCTACCTCTGAGGTTAAGAAAAGGGAGCAGTTACAAGTACTCAGAGAGAGAATCTGTAGCTGTGGGTGGGGTTGTTGGATAGGAGTTGTGAGCTTTGGTAGATAAGTGTATATGAGTCTTTGCTGCTTCCTATTTTATTGGGTCACTGCAGTTCTCTATTAACAAAGACTGTAGTATGAGAGAGCCTACAAGAAATCCCAGTGAATACTCTCCAGGCATAGTCTCCTTGTACCATTATATAAATTCAACCCCAATATCATTTTAATGATTCATATAAATTTCCATGGCCATTGACCTCCTTCTCTGTTTATTTATTAGTTTACTGGCACAAAGAGCCACAAATTGTCAATAGGCAGTGTCAACTCCCAAATTAATAAAATAATAGCTTTGGTCCCTGGTGGAAATAATTCCTTCCTTATACAATAAGCCCTCCAAACCAACTGAGCCCCAGATCAGATGGAATGGTAAATTAAAAAGAAATCCCTTAAGTGGAATCCACTGCTGTCTGTGAGGAGTGAGGGAGGAAGCAGGGGCAGCACCATATTTTGACTGTTAACGCAAGGCATGTATCACATTTTAAGAATAGCATCCCAACCATACAGCTGTGGTCTCCCAGCTGGGTATTCAAGTGAATATTCACTAGGTCATTTCATCACTCTGTCTGGTGCCTCCTTTCTGAGGACGACACACATGTAAGTCTTTATCTTTATCATGCCTTTATCATAGGTGTAAACCTTTTATATACTTTCTTTGCCATAAAATGAGTTCTCTGAGATGTCATATTGGTATAAAATGTTTCCATGGAAATAGAAAAGGAATTTTGTAAATTGATGAATGGTGGCACTAGCAGGACTGTTCTGAGAAGTAAGGACAAGTCAGTTCTTCTGTAACTCTTTCAGCTTATAAACTATCTCCTTCAGAGCAAGCCTTGTACTTGTCTATCTGGGATGTGTTGAACTCTCTCTAACTCTCTCCATAGTCCTGAAGCTATGAGGTCCTGAGGAAGAACAGCATAACTTTGTGAGACAATTGTAAAATTATCAAAAGCCTTTCTTTTTCTGGTGGAAGACTTTGTCTCACGTGAGGAAAGCGGGGAAAAGGCTGTTTCCTCTTGGAGTTCAACATTCTCAAACATGTCCTTCTTACACATGTTAGGTTCTCATTTCTTTCCTCTAATTATTTTACCATAAGAGAGTTGGCATTGTTCACAAGATTGGTGCTAAAATTATATCCTTACAGCCTGAGCTTGGTCCTCAACCATATCTATCCTTAGGCTACAAGATGTAAGGAAGTACTTCAAAGATAACACAGAGATTTTTGTTTTCTTACCCATATTTTGAATTGGACGTTAAGGTTACCAGTTTGTCATTTTCCCCTCTGTATGCTTTCTAGGGTCATCAGAAGCAGCCATCCATTGTCACAGTCGGTTTTACTAAATGTTGTCACTGTAGTGACTAAATACCACATCTAGTTTGTCTACCAATGCCTTGACCTACACTTGTACAACATTCCATACAACTGCCTATGATAATCTGAATAGTCATCATGAGGCTTTATGTTCCAGATTAACACTTCCTTATTCTCCACAAGGCAAGGAAGTTATTCATGTGCTTTCAAATATGTGATCAAAACTGAAGTTTCTAGACTTTGGTAGAGGAATACAGCCACTTCCAACACAAGACCTAAAAAGAGAAGCCTGCTCTTTTTTTGAAGTTGCTCTTTCCTGACCTTCCAAAATCACACTTATGATTTTTCACTGGTCAGAGTCAAATTGAACGAACGTGCCAAGAGGTGGTCCATGTACCCGGAACATGTTGAGGTCGTCCATGTACCCGGAAGATACATTAGGCAGGGAGAAGACTAAAGGGGATATGCGACAAGACAAACACAATATTCAGCATACTTATAGTTTATTTTAAAACACAATGCAGAATCTTAATAAGAAAGGATGTTCTCAGGAATAAAACTTATGTTGTTTGATTATGACAATGTTCTTCCCATTGCCCTTACTACACAAACTCACTTTGATCGTTGTTTCCTACCTCACTATAACATCTCACTGCAGACCTTTACCATGAAATAATTAAGTAACTGGTAAGTAGGATGAGATAAACTAATACTCATCAATATCAGAGATTTCTCAAAAAAATATCATAGACTTCTCTAGTTCTCAGCGTGCACCATCTAATCCATTTTGTATTTCTTTGCATGCCATATTTAACTTACGAATATAAATGGCGATAAAAATAAAAGTCAGTGTGAGTAGCTGCTAAAAAAGGAGATGGCATAGGAAAGTAGATAGGTTTCTATTCTCATTAGCACTTTTCTGATCCTTTGAGATTTGGGAATTATCCATTTGCAGCTACTAAAATTGTTGAATAATAACTTGTTAAATAAGTAACAAGTTTTCCCTCTGCAGCCCCGTAGTCTGCCAGATGCAGCCATCTACCTGAGAAACCTGGATTAGCATCCAGGCCACGAGTGGAACTCTGAGGCCTTGGTGAGGAACAATGTGGAAAGAATTAAACTTATAAACGTGTTAACTGACTATGCTTATCTGATTTGCCCCTTTGTCATGGAGATTCGAGGAATAGCAAGTGACTATTTGGCCACTTGTCTCCCTTCTCTTCCTTCTTCATTTGTTCTCATTAGATAGATGTTTT
This sequence comes from Hyaena hyaena, assembly GCF_003009895.1. Lineage (NCBI taxonomy): Eukaryota > Metazoa > Chordata > Mammalia > Carnivora > Hyaenidae > Hyaena > Hyaena hyaena. The sequence goes on from NW_024081370.1 coordinate 951,159, forward strand.
CATATAGTCAACAATTAAACTTTGATATACTTCTCTGAAATTCTACTTAGGAGAATATGCAAAATATATTGTTTGTAATACACTTCCCAGGTACGGAAAAAATCTAGATTCTCAGTTACCTTGGTAATAGAAGCAACAAACTATATAAATTCTTTGTAAATATGATCTTTGTAAATATGATTTGGGAGTTCTTTGAGAATTTAAAACATTTAAGTTATCAAAAGCTTTCTCAAGGACTTTACTCTTGAATGTACTAATAAACAAAGGTGTCTTACAAGTAAATGAGTGATAGCACTATTTTGTGCTTGAATTTAGGACTTTTTTAAAAAATGAAGCTAGTCCACTTTACCTCTTGAAGAATTTTTCCCACTTAATGGGGTACTTGACCAGTTAGTACTTCTTGACCTTAGTTCTCATAACCAGCTCAACTTCGTGCCATGAGTCTAGTCATTGACTCATGTCAACCCTGGAGAACATTTACTTTGATATCAGGCTAATTCTCAGCCCTGTATCTATGCTGTTGCTGTTAGGTTTTCCTCTTCTGCCCATACATTCAGTATGTATCCATCTTTGTCTTTGTGTATAACTGACATATCTTCCACTTCTTTCGAGATGCCTCAATTTTTCCCCCATGAAACCTTTCCCAAGGTCTTCAGTCTACATTAATATCACTCATGAAACAATTGCTTTTATACTATTATTAGTACTTCATTTTACACTGGGCTGTTTGTTGTGGTCTAAATATATAACCCATATAATATAGTGCTGTATTAAATGAGAATACCACGTAGTTCCATAAAATTCAAAAATTTTAAAAATTCATCTATAACTCAAGACTTAATTTAGTGTTTCCCAGCCTTCCAGAAACTCAAAAGGGTAAAAAATGTTGTAGGTATCACTGCATGTGATTAAGGCTCTGAGGATGTCGGGACACTACACTGAGTATCTCTGAAATGCTCAAACTCTTAAGTCAATAATTTTCTTCATTATAAAACATAGCCTCTAAATCATCAATAAGGCAGCTATAGAGAAATGAGCAGATTATTTTTAAATGACCCTGAGGATTTAGCTAGAGTTTTCTAGACAAGGTAGCTGAGACTATAAGATCTAATTTTCCTCAGAGAAAGGACTCCTTCCGCCAGGCTCATCATTTTGTAAGACTAGTGACTTTGCCTCCATAGCAGGAGTCTGCAAATTTCCATACCCTTTTGAGTCTCCAGTGCACATGAATCCAGGCACCCTTGCTCCAACAGCTTCTAATCTCATTGGCAAGTCTGCTTTCCTCACTCGACCTTTAAAAAGGGGAAAAGAGGGGGGGGCGTCTCTCCACTGAAATAGACACCCACACTATAGGACTTGCAGCACCCTGGCCCCAGAGCACACCTCTGAGGGATGATGGGGACATTATGAATGATGTATCTGTGTCCTTCCTGCTCTTGCTAACCCTAGGCTTTTGGAAAGTTTCCAAATAAGATGTACTCCTAAACTTTTGTGTACGGCTTTGTGGCCTTTGTCTTGAATTCTAGTGCAGGATAGAAAATCCAAAAAGGACCCACATTTCCTGGCAGAAACTAAAGAATAATGTTAAATGCAGCAGTTTTTTTCAAGGTCTTAAAATAAGGTTAAAGCAGGGGAGAAACCTACAAATATCTTAGATCTGTATGATAAAATACTTTATAAGAAAACCGAGCCTCCAAACAAACTCATGAGGAAGTAGAACAGATAATCACCTCTCCCCAGCCCTGGGCACCACATTCTGTTCAGAGAATGCACATGTGCAGGTCACCACACTGCCGTGATGTCTGTAAACTTCCCTTCTCCCTGTGAAAAATAAGTCTATGTTTCTTAACTTGACATATGATAATTTTCATGATCTGTCTGTCCCCTGCCTATCTTTCCAGACTCATTTGTCTTCACATTTCCTTTATTTTCTAGCAGCAAAAAAGCATCCATGGCTCCTAATACTTGCCATGCTTTTTCATGTTACCATCTCCTCAAAGGCTTCTCCTTCTGCCATAGCTACTTCTCATCTCAATACCCTGACTCTAATTTAAAAATATCAATTTATCAAAGGCAATTCAAAGCCTTGTAAAACTTTCCTTACTCTCTACCCTAGAGGCATTCACTTTTCTACTACATTTGTATTTTGGCACACACATCTGTTTTTATTCACCATATAATATATATTATTATATATGTAATGTATACAGACACACTATGTGTATATATATATTTTAGTGCATAGATCTATTTTTATTCACTCTATATATTCGCTATATCTATCTATCTATCTATCTATCTATCTATCTATCTATCTATCATCTATCTATCTATCTATCTTTTCCCCTACTGGTTTGCTATATAGTTTGGGGTTTATTCCTTTATATCCCTTGCACCTGGCATGGGGCCTGATCTGTTGTGAATTCTCAGTAATGACCACTGGTGACACTGAATTATATCAGTATTATTTTGAAGGATAAAATGGAAACTCTACTTGACCTTTACCATAGCTGAGAAAAGTCATAGTCAATACTTGAAACTGTCTTAGACGCTAAGTTCAAAGTCTTTCTACCACCACAACTACCATAAAACAGTAGTGATAATAATATAAGTGTTTTTTTAAAGAAGTTACTTTTAAAAATAGAAGGAGAAAAACCAAATGTCTAGGTAAATGTTTCCATGTTCACTTGATTAAGGCAATTTAACAGATTTAACATTGGAAATATTGTCAAAATGTAGCTTGGTGTCTGGTGGTTATCTGAAACTATTATTATTTTATGACAAACAAAATGTTATTGACATCTGGATGTAATTATCATACCCTTGCTGTCATAAACTAATTTTTCACAGAATTCTGATTTTATAAAATCAGATCACTTAATGAGGGAACTCCAGAAAAACTAAATGTACATTTTCTTTGTTTAAAAATAGGCTGTTTCCATTATTACATCCTCCAAGATAGTATTCTCCAAAGTATTTTTTCTCATTTGGTTGAAAAACACTTTCTAGTTTAAATAACTGTGGAAATTACTGTATAGTTTATCACGTTATATAGATTTATCAAACATTTGCAAAGCAAACAAATATACAAAACAACACAAAATTCAAGGTAAAACTATTAATGCGGTTTAATCTAGCATTTCTCAAACATTTGTCCACTGAACTTACCCTAGTATAACAACAAATAAAATCTTACTGATATTACTTGAAAAGCTTTGTTAAACACCACTCAGGGAGCCTATAACAAAACAAATAACAACAGTAAATCATAGGTCACTGATTAATAAGAATTAATATTTCTGTCAAATTATTACTGAAGAAACTGATTCTAAAATTCTGAGATCAAATAGAATGAGTCTATATCACAAATAAGGTGAGACATTTCTAATAGAAAATACTTTTTCCTTTGCTCTGAGTCTTAACAGGAGCGGTCTGAGAAACAGGTCCCTTCCTTTTGCTTCAAGTAAAGCCAAGGGTCTGGGGTTCTGATTTAGTCTGACTTGAGAAAAGAAAAGAAGGAACGAAGGAAGGGAGGGAGGAAGGGAGGGAAGAGGGAGAGAGGGAGAGAGGGAGGGAGAGAGGGAGGCAAAGAAATTAATTCTTGGGTATTTTTCAGTGACAAGGTGTGATACAAGGTGTAACTAAAGTCTTTGTTTTAAGGGAGGGCATTCTAAAAATTTCAGGACAGGTTGGAGTCAAGTCTTGCAGGGTGAAACTAAGGGTAAGAACTAGATTAAAAGCAAAAGGTGTGTCCCAGAGAAGAGATGTGCTGGAGAAGTCTAGCTGACGTCCTAGATGGGATGGGGTGCCTGGAAGGACGCAATCCCGAGCCCCTCAGCTCCCTCCCTGAGTGGTGGAGACCTGATCAGGTACAAGGACTAAGATGGAGGATGGGGACCCGAGACCAATCAATGCCAAACTCTTTTGACTTGATTGAAATCTACCAGTTGCACTGATGAGTGTGTATAGTTGGTCATTCTCCAGGACAGGAGTAACAAAGTGCTTGTGCAATTGTGTGTAGTCTGCTGTGCTACACTTTCCTGCAAAAAGCATAGTTGGAGCTGCAGCAGCTGGATTAACACGTTTAGTGAGCAAGTTTTTCCCTATTAGCTTCAAATCTAGGGCAACCTAAATTTAATTCAGTGAGGGTGGAAACCAAATACTTAAAGTGTTTTTCACATAATCAAAACCTAAAATCAGTGAAACTATTTTACAGGGATGAGGTCTGTTTAGAAAGCACCCATGGATAAAAGCTCATCTATTGTTCTACAAAATGAAAATACAGTCCAGTCAAATAAAAGCTACCTGATCTTCTTCATTTTTGTTAATGTTTCATCTTTTCCTCAAGCATTGCCTTCCAAAACTCTTGGAAACAACCAGATCAAGTTTATTTAATTTACATCACTGGATAAAAGACTTCTGCCTCTTTACTTTAGAGGTGTGTGCTGTGTAAAGAGAGGGGTGTGTGTGTGTGTGTGTGTGTGTGTGTGTACACATATGTATATATACAGTAAGTATATATGGTAAATATATATGTATATAATCTTTTGAGTATTTATTTTGAGAGAGAGAGAGAAAGAGAGAGAGGCAGGGAGTGGCAGAAAGTAAGGGAGAGAGGGAACCCCAAGCAGTGCAGGAGCCCACGGCAGGACTTGAACTCATGAACTAGGAGACCATGACCTGAGCTGAAATCAAGAGTTGGATGCTTAACCCATTGAACCACCCGAGTATATATATATATATATACTCTCAACCAAGAAGATTTTGAATAAATCCATAGAGCATAGATACATACTCAGCACCTACAGAATTCCTAAACAATGTTTTTTTTTCTGATTCTGAGAAGCTATTTTGAAAGCTATGTTATCATACTCATGAGTCAACATACTGAGTTATAGAAATATCATTTTGTTTCCCAAAAATAATGTTCTGGAATAAAAATGAATTTACTGAATGGCAGTTATGTGTATTTCATAAGGAATGAGATCATTGGTTTCCCAATAGCAGTACAAGGAACAATTCCATTTTGGGGCCATTTTTTAAAGAAGATGCTTACCTGTTACAGCCAAAAAGGGTAGCAGAACAGGGTGTACATTTAGGTTGACCTGGTTTAAGTTCCTCTTTAAAATCCCTGCTGCAGGGGCTCCGGGATGGCCCAGCTGGTTAAGGGTCTCACTCTTGGTTTCAGCTGAGGTCATGATTTCACAGTTTGTGAGTTCTAGCCCCATGTGGGGTTCTGCACTACAGTACACAGCCTGTTTCAAATGCTCTGTCTCCTTCTCTCTTTGCCCCTCCACTGCTCATGCTCTTTCTCTCTTAAAAAAATAAATTAAATAAATAAAATAAGTAAACTTTAAAAAAATAAAAAATAATAAAATCCCTGAATCATATGGATTATTATCTGATGTCTTTCCTAATCAAACATTCTTACAGAGACCTGAGATAATAATCCAAATATACCTATATAGAGCATGATAAGAAAGGTTGTAAAGGTTGTTACATTATAGATAGGGTAGCATTGATTGGCCTCATTGAAAAGGTGACATTTGAACAAAGGTAGGAAGGGGATGAAGAAGGTAACCAAATGGTATCAGGGGGAAAGAGAATTTCAGATAGAGGAAATAGCTTCTACCTTGTCCCTAATGTAGGAGTATAGTTCATGTATTGAGGAAGGGTAAGAACAACAGTGTGGCTGGAACAGAGGGAACAAAGAGGAAAGTAATTAGAGACGAGGCTGGAGAGTAAAGGAGGTAAGGGTAGAGATCATGTTAGGCCATATAAACCATTATCAGGAGTTTGACTTACACCCTGAGGGAGACGGAATATCAATGGTTTTGAACTAAAGAGTACCTGAGATTTAAAAGGATTAGTTGGATATTGTGTGAAGAACAGCAAGTAAAGGTCAAGAATGGAACCAGAGGGGTCAGCTGGAAGGCTATTGCCTAATTCAGGTAAGAGATGATGGCGGCTTGAAATAGGGAAGTAGCTGTGAACGTGGTGAGAAATGGTTACATTCAGGGTATGTTTTGAAGATAGGGCCAAAACAATTTCCTAAGAGATGGAATAAAGGGTGTGGGAGAAAAAAATCATCAAGGATAGTTCCAAGATTTGTGGTCCGAGTAATTGGAACAGTATCACTTCATGGTAAACTTACATCTACCTAGATTCCCAGTTAATGTACTATCTATTTAAGGAAGATATACTTTGATGACAATTAGCATGAATTGGCTTCTGTTCAAATTCGTATCAACTCAGAACACCTCATTTTAGAATAGTCTCCCTGCAGTTGTATAATCTTTTGAGTGAATCCCACCCAAAGACCCAAAGCCATGGTCTATAGCAACTAGAAAAATGACCTTCTTGCATTCCATTGTAACGTGTGACTACAGTGTCAGTTTGGATATTTAGCAGAGCCCATTTGCAGTAGGCCTTGGCTGAAGACATTATTTAGGAATGCCTTTATTCAGTGTCTCTGCTCTGGTTAGTGTCCAGAGGCAGAAAATTCTAAGAGTCAAACATGGGTTTTGTAATGAAGCTCAGCTAAGTTTGAATTCTAGCTCTGGCCTTTATGAAGTTCACTTTAGGCTCTCATCTGTGAAACAGGGAATATTACTTCCTGTGTTTTTGTTTGTGATTGTTTGTTTTTAGTGAGATTTAATAAAATACATAATAGAGTTCTCATATCCCAGTTTTTATTTTCTCCTCACACTGCTAACTTCTGACTAGTATTGATACTTTGTACCATGTTTCAGAGTCTACCATAAAACTCATCAAAGTCAGCATCCTTTGATAGTCCACCTGTCTTCTCTTGGGTAGGTTTTGGTAACTACAGATAGGTTTCCTGCCTGGACTCGGTCAAAATCTCATTCTTTAAAAATAGGCTTTCTGCTTCTATTGCCTTTCATTTCTAATTTTACTGCCTTTTTGATTTACATAATTGTTTATATCTGGTATGTGGCACACAGCAAGAATTCAATAAATGTTATCTATTGTTATAATAGCAATAGTATATTTAGAAAAATAAGCTTATGCATGCCCATAGTGGGTGAAATGTTTTTCTACCAAGGAAAAGTGATTAAAAGATTTTTTGTGATATTATGTGGAAAATACAATTCTAATTATACCTATGGCGGAGCTGAAGACCTCCCTTTTCTTAGGCATCCTCTCTCCTGTCTTCGTGTCTTATCTTCAGTTGGAAATGTCCTTGTTGTTTATCTCAAAACTAATTTTACTGATACAGACTTAGATTTGCTGCTCATATGTTTTGTGATCTCCTCATATGCTCTACACAGGTGTGAATCTGAGAGCTGTTCAAGTGAATGAAATAAAAATGATGAGGATTGGGAAAAGTTAACAGAAGAAATTGAGCATGGGAATGGGATCAGGGTTCTATTGTCTCTAAAAGCAGGAGTCATAACACGTACTAAAAAAAAAATCAACTCAGACTTTCCATTTTGTGTTTTAGTGTAAAGTGTCAATTTGCTGAGAAAAATAGACTATTGTATTTTGATTGGCCAAGTCAGTGCTGTTCACAATGAAACTCACACAGTAATTTTTTAACTGCTAATTTCAAAAGTATTTTTTTCAAAAATGCTAATTTTAAATTGCATATTTCAAAATATGATTGATAATATTTTTATTCAATTTTTCTTAAAAATACTTCTTTAAAAATAAAAATGCCCCTTTTTTTTGAAATTGGAATAATCTTTAGCACTCTTAACTGTCCACCCTGACCTAGGGTTTCCCTGGATTTCAACAAGTTACTATTTAGTATCTTCCTTATATGCCTTTCAGGTCAGATTCTGATGTGAGTTAACTTTAAATTAGCATAAATGTGGCATTTTCCAGAGAAAGTAAACTCCATCCAGTGATTCATCAGCCTCAGAAAGAGAAGAATTCCTGATTCAACATTAATACCAAATGTGTTCAAATTCTATATATTTTTTTTTCATTGAATGAAGATGAGGATGCAGTTCCGTGTGGAGGCCTGGAAAATTCCAGCCTTCAACCTCTTACAGAGTCTTTAATCTAGATTTGTATTTCACTTCTGTTTCTTTACTGCTAAGACAAAGATGTTGTTGCATATCTTGCAGAAATGTTATAAGAATCTCTCTTTAATGATCATTTAAATATTTAGAAAATATGTCCCTTTGTTGGTATACAAGAGTCAAGTAAGATGATAAATGTTTTGCATTATGCAAGCTCTCTCCTAAAATAGAGATTCCTGAATACATATCTAAGACATTTATTTGGACAGTGGTGATTCACATGATACTAAGGAAACTTTTATTCAGTGATTCAAATTTTTGGAATAATTTTAAACTGAAGTTATAATTACTTAGTAGGCATATTTCTCAAAATTATAAATGTGCTTTTGTTTATATCATTGAGGGAGAGAAAATTAGGCATCCTACGTCACTCCTAGATAATGGAGGAGGAGGTAGGTAGATATTAATAGTTTTATAAATAAAAGCAAATTAATTAGGAATTTATTTTTGAGTACCTGAAACTACAATGAAATTTCAGTGGATAGCCAATCTGTTGTTTTGGTAATTTTGTTTTCTGTTATGATTTTTGAATGCATATTTTCCACACAGGCACTTTTAGAGACTGAAAGCAGGAGAAAGCTCACCCAATAATAAAATAAATTTTACCTTCCCTAAAGTAAACCCCCATTGTCATCAAAATGCTTGTGAGAAGACTGTGCCTACTTTTCCCACTGAGTATTTGAATAAAACACAATAGATTTTTCATTATCAGTATCCATGGTATCTCCCTGGCCATATTCATTGTTGGTCATTTAAGCTTGGGTTGATCCAATCCAAGAATTCACTACGAGTTCACTTTCACGTGACACAGGAAGAGAATACTGTGAACATTTGATATGAGAATGTAAATGGCATGGTTTGTTTACAAGAGTTCTCATAAAACAAAGTGAACAAGAGCTGCCTCACCTTCACCCTGAAGAAATGAATACATGTGGACAGTGTGAATCCTACCTTCAACATGAATAATGTATTCATTGATTGTAACCAAGTCAATTCATCCCCCCTTTCTCCTTTTAACATTCCGTTTACTGTAAAGTTAAAAGGTCATTTAATTGAGGAGTTTCAGAAAAATAAATCATATTTGGCTGACTAAATTGCGTTTGAGATGTTACCAGTTTTCAGGTATTTCAGTTTGTTCCCCAAGCTTTCCCAGTTCAGAATGATTATCTAACCAGTAGTTTTCATAAAACCCAAACTCATATAGGGCACATCTGGAATAAGCACAAACAACAGGAAGAACACTACAGTGTCCCCCTTTGCTGTCCCTGCTGCCATCCTTAACAAGGGCTATTCATATATCAGTTTTACGGATTGAAATTTTTGTGGATTTCATTTGAAGAGGTAATTTTGCTACTTCACAAATTATGAAAGCTACCTTGCTAAACTCTTGAGATTCCTTACTCAGCAGTTCTGATATTCTGCCAGAATCCAAAGGCAGAAACTGCAAACTTTGTTGACAGTCCATTGAGGGCCTCGATATAATGAAAACGTGGAAGAAGTTCGAAATCACTTTCTGCCTGACTGTGCTGAGACCTTGACCTTCTCCTGCCTTCAGTGTTCCTGGTTCTCAAGCCTATCTACCTCATAGTTTCTCATTCTCTGAGCCTTTTGGACTACCTCACTGGCTTTCTTAGGTTTCCAGCTTCAGAGGGTCAATAGTGGAACTTCCTACCCTCTATAATTATGTGGGTTAATTCCCAGTAGTAAATCATAGATAGATAGATGATAGATAGATAGATGATAGATAGATAGATAGATGATAGATAGATAGATAGATAGATAGATAGATGATAGATAGATAGATAGATAGATGATAGATAGATAGATACAGATAGATACATAGATACATAGACAGATAAAATCTCCTATTGTTCTGTTTCTCTATAGACCCCAATTTCTGAAAACTTGTATAACTTTTTTTTAGACTTGTATAGCCTTGATAGGAAAACTCAGCAAGAAGAGTTTTAAAGGAAAATTATAAGATAATCTTACTTACAGATGTAGATGTAAATATTCTAAATAAAATTTTAATCAACTAAATGCAGCCATATATAAAATATATAATTGATCACTATCAATGTACTTCATCTTAGGGATGAAATGTGTATAATATTAATGGAGTAAAACAGTACTTTATATAATTATTTTATTGGATTCAGTAGAAGTATTTGAGAAAAATAATACATTTTCTAATGAAAAATCTGTGGCAAAATATTAATATAAGTGAACACAAGTAACCTCATTAAAGCTATATAAAAATCTATAGCAAACATCATGCTTAATGAGGAAATGTTAAAAATATAGTTCTGAAATCAGAAATGAAACAGAGGTGTCTCCTTCAATCTTCTATCCATAATTGTGCTGGAAGTCCTACACAACTTAATTGGGCAAGAAGAAATACATGACATAAGAATGGAAAAAGGAGCACCTGGATGGCTCCATTGGTTGAGCATCAGATTCATGATTTCAGCTCAGACTGTGATCTCACAGTGGTGAGATAGAGCCCCGTGTCAGGCTCCACACTAGACACAGAGCCTGCTTAGAATTCTATCTCTTTCTCTGCACCTCCCCTGTTTGTATATGCTCTCTGTCTGTCTCTCTCTCTCAAAAAAAAAAGAAAAAAAAGTTAAGAACATAATTGGAAAAAATAAAAAAGTCTCATAACTTATAGATTCTAATTTCAAAATTATTGTAACAATACTACTATTGGCTACTTATTAGGATGTTTAGAATGTTTTGTGAAATGAACATTTGTACTTGGTATTTAACATATGGCTTAGCAAATGACTAAATCATAGAATTACTCATGGAATAATATATACCCCCTTCTCCATACAACATTCAAGCATATGCCAATACACTGACAGTATTAACACAGCTATGAAAATTGAAAGTAACCTTTGAGATTAATCAATGATTTCCCTCTTTACTCTCCCTGTATGTGTTTGTTATTGTAGAAAAAATCAGATCAACTTTTATTGCAATCCTGACTTCACCACTCACTAAGTGTATGAATGCTCCCTCTAAACTTTTCCTCCCTTATCTATAAAATATGGATAACATATATTTACCATCAGATTCATTCCAAGGATGAATAACATAATCTATTAAATGTGCCTTATTCATCATATATAAGTATTTAATTACTTGTATTACCAGTTCTAGTAACTACTATTTTTAGATTTCATTTTGGTTTCCTTTACCATAATTTGACCACATACCATAATTCAACCACATAAATGTAAATGTTCATAGTGTAATTTTCATGTTTGTAAATCTCAGAAAGAAAATTATTCCTCAAACAAAATAAATATTTGTTTTTTTGCACTTATGAAAAAAAGGAATCTAAGATCGACTTTTACCATTTCAGAAAACTTCTAACAGGTTTCAAAAATGTTGACTTTTTTATTGATTGGATTGAAAACGCAACTGTGAATATTGAGAAATAGATGGCTTATTTCCTATCCTGTCTGCCTTTCCTCCCACCTACCCAAGAGATTGGTCTAGTTTCAGTCTGTTAGTGCAGCTGTTCAGCTGGCTGAATACCTCAGCATACAGATGGGCATCTGGAGCCCAAATCAGGTGTCTTCTAAATTGCCACCAGTAAATGCTTTCTTTTTTGCAGCCAAACTCTTAAACAACTCAACTCACACAACTCCTTCATTCTCACACAATTCTTTCATTCTCATCTTCGTCTTTGAGTTGGCTAAAATACACCTGTTACATCATCTTATATTACTCCTATTCTGTGCCTTCTCCATTACAGCCTCAGCTGCCACTTCACATTAGTTGTACGTTCCTGTCTTATGGCCATCGACTCCAACCACATTTGGAGTGCTTTTCCTGCTTGACAAAGTTTCTAATATTCTCCTATGCCACCCTGTTCTCCCAGGTGGAACTGGAGTTAAATTATCAACATTTGCAAAGAAGTGAATCATACTGGAAATGTATTACTCTAATCAGACATGGAGGTTATCTTTACCTCTAAATCAAGTGGGCATAAAAGTTGTCTGTCCCACAATTAGTCTCCTCAAAGGTTAAACCAAAATCTTCCTCCTTCTAGTCATCTAGTCATAGTCATTGTAGTCTGGAACTGACTCTGTTACCTTCCCCTTTACCCTACCCTGTACAGAAAGGGAAGTAAGATAAACAAATAAAGAATATTGGATAGCCAACTAAATTGTTCATCTGCTCTAAAGTATCTAATACTTAGTCTGGTCTAGAAGATAGTTGCATGTGGAAGGAGTATTCTATGTTGCCATATCTTTCTATTTTTGAAGAGAATTCTGATATTTATATGTGAAACACCCTAGTGTTGTAATGTTCCCAAGTAAGATTTTTAAAATCTCACTGCAAATGAATGTGTGAAAAAGACACACCCAGGTGAGCCAAGTTTGAGCAGTGGACTACCAGTTTGATGCCTTTATTTTAGGGGTTAACCTAGGGGAAAAATCTGTTTTCTAGAATCCCAGAGGATAGTTAAGCTTCCATGACTGAGTTTTGGGTTTTATGTTCAGTGCAAAAATATCTTAGAATGGGAAGAATTATCTTTGTTTAGTCTGGTGAGTGACCTTAGTCCTCTTCAGGTTCACCATCAGTTTATGTTGACAACCTTTGGAATGCTGTCTGCAATATTAATGCTTCATATGAGTTTGAAAAATGATCCATTTCTGGTTTCTAGATTTAAACCACTAATATTATTGTTTTCTGGTATAACTCATTTTGTGCCTGAATCTTAACTCTTTTTGCTAAGCACTTGAAGATGTGACAGTAGTACAAATGAGATTATAATGCATTAAGGCATTCCAAACCTCCGTAATGAGAAAAATGCCCGGACACAAAGGAACAGATATAGAGGAAGCAATACATATTCACTGGTTTCACAGATTCATTTATGTGTCTTTACTACACAAAGGAGAGAGTCATGACTTCTGAGTTCAAATATATTCAAAATCAAACTGTTACACCTAAGGCAAAATACAACCCCTGATGTAATTCATGAAAAAGACCTTGGGGAAACTCACTGATTGGCAGGTGTAAGAACTTTTGATTGGTCTCCTATCTTATGTAGTTCAAAAAAGAAGGACCTAAATGTTGCTAAATAAAAGCCTAATGTTAGACAATCATGGAATGTTTGAAGTACACAGCAAATTAGAATGAGCAAAGTCTTAAAGGCAACTTTTACTGTTTTTTAAATAATTTAAGAAAGGCTTTTCCCTTTGGGCTCTTATGACCTTAAAAAAATCTTTAGAGAAAGGTTTTAGCTTTGTGGTCAATGCATCTGAGGCATTTTTATGCCCCCTCTTTATGGTTGTGGTTCATGGGGACTTATGATTCAGAAGATCCCTGTCATCTTCTACTGCTAAGAGTTTGATTAAAGAATAGAAAGCTTCTTAGCAATTCTTCTCCCAAAACTTCTTATTAAAATTCTCACTTTTGAAATTACAGAGGAATCTGAGTTCAAATCAAGTCTTCCATTTCCCTATTTTCAATAATTATGCTGAAGATCTCAAGTGCATGAAAACACTACATATACATTACAAATTGGAGCTGCATAAGAACATAATTTCCACAAAGTAAATGCAGTTCACCTTACAGTTGCCAGGCTTGTGTAATGACAACAAAACAAAATGTTCCTCTACCCTTCCTTCCAGAATACACGTCTTGGATGACAGTCAAAATTAAGATAAATTCAAGGGTGTGGTAACATTATAGAAATATGTCACGGGGGATGGGGCGCCTGGGTGGCTTAGTCGGTTAAGCGTCCGACTTTCGCTTGGGTCCTGATCTCGCGGTTCGTGGGTTCGGGCCCCGCGTCGGGCTCTGTGCTGACTGCCAGCTCAGAGCCTGGAGCCTATTTCAGAGTCTGTATCTCCCTCTCTCTCTGACCCTCCCCTGCTCATGCTGTCTCTCTCTCTCTCTCTCTTAGAAATAAATAAAACATTAAAAAAAATTTTTTTAAAAAAGAAATCTGTCAAGGGGGAAAGATATCAATCAGATCAGTCAATATGTCTAAGAGGTTCAATATTTGAAGCAGTCTGGGGAAGGCACTAGACTTTAGAAAACATAGTGGCCAAGTAAAATTTGTTTCCTAAGGTGGAGAAAGATTGAGAAACCATGTTCTTTTATAGAGGGTTCCAGCAGTGAATCAGTGAGAGGAAAAACGTTTTCAGAGAACTTCATAGTGATCTTCAAGTACTGATGTGCTGCCATGTGAAAGACTTGCTGGCTTATGAGTTGTTTCAGCAAGCAGAACTATACCAAAGAGTACCAGGAGGCATATTTTGACTTCTATAAGGAAAATCTTTCAAAGAATTTAAAATAACCAACAATGAAATGGAGCATTTTATGAAGTAGGGATATCCATATTTCAAAATGTTCTGGGAAACTGGACGGCTATCTGCATTACAAGTACAATTCCTTCAAAATGTCCAATGTACAATGCTTTCCTCTTCTAACTTACAGAAATTATTTTTCCAAGATTATGCTTTTTCATTTCCAGTCTTTTTGTATTCTTTCATAAGAGATATTATTTTTTATTGTCATATCTAGTAACCTTACAAAACACTAATTTCTTGAACTAGGATGACTCACAATTCATTAAATACATATTTAATTACTTTTCAAAATTTATTATTGGAATTTTGCTTTTTCCCAGGTACCAGGCTCAGTGGCCTCGTAGACAGGATGAACAATGTCCTCACAGACAGGCAAGGTATGTTCAGTGACTTCTGATCCCTTCTAAGGTATACAAATTCCAAGTGACTCACCTCGCTCTCCAGGAAAGTATTTAAATTGCCTTTCTTCATCGTGATTCTTTTGCAGGTTTCTACTGAAGGAATGTCTAATTTCTAAAAATGCCTAATTCTTGAATACTTATAGTTGCTGCAAGTGTAGCTGACTGAAGGAAAGATGAGAAAAGTCACAAGTTATATTAGTTCTTTTTTTCTTTTCTTTTACTTTCCTTTGTGTTATTTTTTTTTAAATAAGCAAAATATTTTAATCAGCATTTCACCACAAAGTATATATGACTGACTAATAAGTACATGAAAAGATGCACAAAATCATTAGGGAAATGTAAATCAAAACCATAATGAGATACCACTTCATACACACTAAAATGTCTATAATCAAAAGATAAGCTGTAACTTATGGCATCTTGCAATAACCATAGAGAAACGAACCCTCAGACATTGTGTTATTTTAAAGGTTTTTTTTATTTGTTTTTTGAGAGAAAGAGAGAGAACCATTGGGGGAGGGGCAAAGAGAAAAGGGGACACAAGATCTGAAGCAAAGCGGGCTCCATGCTGAGAGCAGCAAGCTATGTGGGCCTTGAACTAATAAACCCTGAGATCATGACCTGAGCCAAAATCAGATGCTCAACTGACTGAGCCATCCAAGCACCCCATATTAGTTCTTTTAATGTATACTAAGGATATAACTATGTAACTTTTTAAAGGAACCATTATTTATATAGAAAGTAGATCCTCATGCTCTATCCACCTCATCATGGTAATAATTCTATTGAGTTCTTTTGGGAAAATAAGCCTATTCCTTTTATCATAGTAGTGGTTCTCTTTATACCTCTGTGGCCATTCTTGGGTGTTCTGGGATGACTTAGCAATCCTGACTCTCTGCAGCCCTAATGGACTGGTGCACCAGGTTGCAACAGTAAACCTACCAGAGGAGTGCATTTTGCCACAGAATCATTCATACTCATGCTTCCTACTAACTTAAGGCTTTTATAACTAATAACAAGGCATTCCTAGCACATCCCTGGATTTGTTCAGTTTGCTGTGTTGAATCAGAAGCTAATAGTATGCATTTCTGAACTCTGATGATCCCTCTTAGAACCAGATTTCAGACATGTCTGAAGTCCTATCCCTATCAACTGAGCAGTTATTTATCAATATAATGTGCATATTTTGGAATCCTATTTAATAATTAAATATCCAAGTATTTGGTTGTGAAAGGTTATTCCAAACACATTATTGGCATATAAAATTAAATGCTGATGATGCTTCAATCATCATGTTAGGTTGAGCAGCTCAAGAATTAGGTAGTCAGTGGTTTCTTTTTTCCATGTTTCAAATTAAGTCTCTTTCTAAAACACTGCTTCGCTTATAAATACATTCCAACCTGTACACACATTCCATATGAAATAAGTGTCATGACAGAGAGTGACTTCTATTCTGAGTTTATCTGGATGCCTTTTCTTTCAAGATCTGAAGATGTTTCTCAATGTGCCCATATTTTTCTAATCCCCCATGATGTTTTCACTGGGAGTAGATACTGCACTTTTAAGGCATTCGTTAATATTTACAAATATCGCCAATCTTAGCACTTATAAATGTTCAGCGTTTACTTTTACCATTTGCCTTACATATAAATACCATACTAAGAATTCTCATAAGTCTCCCAGCCATATTGCTTTGCCAAAGTATGACATCTGTACCAGAAATATTAGCATCACCTGAGAGCTTGTTAATCATGGCAGAATATCAAGGCTAATCCCAGACCTACTATATCAGTCAAGGTACAGTAAGCAGACAGAAGACACACCTTTTAGTTAAACAGATAGAATGTAATATTAATAAATAACTAGAATTGAAGTTTTGTATCAATAACTTTAAAAAACAAAAAGAAAAGAGAAAGGTATTATGGAGGCATCTCTGGCTCCCAGGGCTGGTTGGAATTATTAAATATTGGGATCATGGAGAGGCTCCATGGAGCTGAAATCCAGACCAATTAAAATGGGCTGCTGTTAGCTGATGCTGGTGACCCTGAACAAGAAGGAGGGGGCACATTGGACCCATAGTCCTGAGGAGAGGCTCCTGGGCAGCTGATATTGACATCTTAGCTGGGACAAGGGGCTCCTTGAACCTGTAAATCACATCTCTGAGTGAGAACACTGACTATTGCTGTGCTGGCTTCCTGTGGTGAAGTGAGGCTGACTTAACAAATGTTAGAAAATCTAAACTGGGTTCAGCTGCTGCTACAGGAAGGAAGTACTGCTGTCAGTGTGAAACGGTATTGTTAAATTGACCTTCATGGGAGCACAAAGGAGGCAAGAAGCCCAAAGGAAGCAGAAAAGGAGTTCTTTTTCTTTCATCCTTGTAGTCTACATGTCGTGTTCTACTGGCAAAGCCTAACAGACCAGGCTGGGAAATACAGAGTACAGAAGAGTGAATTGAGAGTGCAGACACTAGATCAACTATAGACTAAGAATCTGTATTTTAATGAAACCCACCTTCTCATTTCCTGTGCCCCAGCACTCACAAGTACATACAAACATGAGAAGCTCCTGTTGAGTGGATATCCTAAGTGGTTGCATATCTTATTTGGAATGTATAATTTGAATTATTTCCCACAGATTCACAATTACTCTAACCCACTCTTGCTTGTCCTTAACTACATATCTTAAACAATGTTAATTTTCAATAAACATTAGTCTTAGTTTCCATTTTTTAAAACAATATAGCTCATACAAGATTATCTATGACTTCATATGACAAATCCATGAGGATCGGGTTTATCCAGCTAGCCAGATATCTTTATAACTGGAATAACTGCTAACTCATAGTCTCTGAATCCCTGAAGATTTCAGGTGTAATTTCATGTGCAAGTGCCTGGAACTCTGGTATAAGAACTGGAATATTTTGCAGGTCGATATTTAGGTTGTATTTTTGGTATCATCTGTGACTTGTTTATCCTTTGGGATAAATCCCTTAAATGTGTTACCACATAAATGGAGAAAATATGCCTTACTGTTCTTTATCTTGGAAGCTGTGCAAAGATCACCTGGGCTTTAAAGTTATGCAGGCTTCTTGAGAGAAATAATACATGTATAAAAGTAAAGTACAGCTGTAAAGAAGTAGTACTTGTTTTGAGAAAAGTCCAGACTTTATTTACTAAGCTCAAAACTGTTATCCCGGGAAGGTATAATGTTTGAATATTCCTAACTAGAATTGCTCCCTGGGACTATTTGTGGAATCAGTTTTAGTTTCAGAGACAAATTTATCTGAACATTCTCAGTTGTAATACATTGTCTTTTAAAAGGGATTTATTTAAGAAATGGACCCTTTTACTTCTCTTATTAGTCCATCATTCTTTAAGGATGGGAGCATCTAGATCTTGATTTCCAGAATTCTAATGCTAAATTTAGGACTGGTATATAGAAGCCATATCAAGTTGTTGTTTTTTTAATATTTACTTAGAGAATGAATGAATGAATGAATATAACTAAGTAATAAAACTTAATTTTGACCAAGGTACAAATGTAAAATTGTAATAAATTTGTCTAGAAACTGTATTAATTAATGGAATAGGTGTAGAATTGTAAAGGAAGAAGAAAGAATTGACCTGAAAAGACAATTTCTGTTATGATTAATTAATTCAGTGTCATTTTAATAATATACATTCATACATATTATACATATCTTAGATACATATTTTCTTGTATATCTCTATAATTACAAGGAAAATTATGACTAAAGTTTATTTTTATTATATTCATAATAACTCTCTCTGAATTGTTTTACAAAATCACTCAAGTACTTGGGAATCAATTCAGATCTACTAAATCCTCAGCCATTGGACTTTTTAGTGTAAATTTAGTGTACATTGCTAATTTCTGTGTCAAGCCAGGATTGGTCAATAACTGAGTTTGTGGTCTCAGCAGCTGAGAATTCTATTTAGTTACAGTGAACCACAAAATGTCATGCCACTCCAGGATGCAATAGCTCCTGACATCTTTGCAACTGCAGCTGATCTATTAAGAAGAGATGACATTTGGCCAGCTAAGGCCATAAGTCTGGGAATAGTTTCAGTTGGAAGAAGGACCACTAGATTGAAATATTGAAACACTCTCCCAGAGATTTGTTCTAGAGCCACATGGCAAAGGCAGCACAGTGGATGGGAGCTCCAGAAGCGAAGACCCCTTCCTTCCCTGTGAATTCTCTGGTCCACGCAAAGCCTAAAACACCGGTGAGATCATTTTAATGAAATGGTCAACCAACGGTGCAAATGAAATGGTCAACCGATGGTGCAAATATGCTGAAAGAACACAAACATAAAGAAATTTAGAAATGCAGGAGTTGTAATATAAAGATCTTTAACTGATGCCTTAAAGGATTTATTATGTATTCGTGTTTATTTGATAAAGATGCTCTGAGACACTTGTCACCAGGCTTATGATAAATTATGTGACAGAACGTTTTCCATTTTGTTTAAATATATACTACAGCAATAAGAATTTTAAGATAACTGTCATAATTGTTGTCTTTATTATTATCTTTCATGGAAAAAAAAAAGGACTCTTTTCAGACTGGCTTTAGGCAACATCATGAAATAAGCTTACTTTCCTTTTTACTTTCCCTCTCCTTGAAGAATAAATTCAGTGACACGAAATAGTGTGAGAGACAATACAAAGACTATTGAGAAGATGCTTTAAGGGTATTCCACTTCTAATCCTCATCCAATCCGGAATGATCCCCATTGTGTTTTCTGCATTTTACAGATGAAGGATGGAGAAAGAGACAGTTTAAGCAACTTGCCCAAAGTCTCTAACCCACACAGCTGTGAGCCAGGCAGTGTGACTTCAGAGTCAACATGCACAAGCACGAGGATGTGTAGCAAAATGCCCTTGCATTAAAGACCATTGCATTTTTAAGAGGTTTCGTTCAAAGAAATCTCCTAGAAAATTTATTTCGTTCAGAAGAATCCATGACCTGAGTGTGAACTGAGTTGGGAACTGTTTGGACTGGGAGAAGCCTCTCTGATATTCCTGGAGCAGAATTCCTTGGGCGCTAATCCCTTCTGCCTAATTCAGGGTCACACCCCACCCAGGGCGATGGAAGAGGAAGCTGGCAGCTAGTCTGATATCTAATGGACATGTAACCTCCTTTTCCCAAATGGTCTTTTCAAGTTTCACTTTTTGCAGCCCTTGCTCTGTGCTGGACTCGGAATACACATGGGCCCCTATGTGAAGTTCTCACAACTTCCTCTCCCACCTTTCGGAAAAAGTGAATTGCTCCCAGTTAGCTGTTAATTTAAACATACAGAACCATCTGAATGGTGCTGGGAAAGGAGCCCTTGTGACAAAGCCCCCTTTCTTACCCATTTATGTCAGGACAGCTTCACGGTATGGCATATGTCAACATCTAAGTTGAAGTGTCACACAGGAAATAGTGGAAGTTCAATTTGGCCTATGTGTTCCATGTTCCTAGCTTTTCTTTTATTATTATTCTTTTTATTTTATTAATCACAAGCATTTATTTATGTTTTAAATAAAATATGGTGGATACTTAAGGTACTTAAGATGATGATTTCATATACATATATTATACATAATCAAATGATTACTGTAGTCAACTTAATTAACATATCTTCTCCTCACATAGTTACCACTTTTTGTGTAAGGAGTGAAACTAAAATCTACTTTCTTAACAAGTTTCCAATATTCAATACAGAATCATTAACTGTAGCCCTCATGATGTACATTAGATTTCAAGATTTATTTATCCTACATAATTGAGATTTTATACACTTTGAGCAACACCTCCCCTTTTCCCCAACCTCTCCTTCCTAACCCTGGCAACCACCTATCTACTCGCTGCTTCTATGTATTCAATTTTATTTGATTCCACACATAAGTGATATTGCAGGGTTTGTTTGTTTGTTTTCCTTCTATGTCTGGCTTTTTTATACTTAGTGTATTGTCTTCCAAGCCTATTTATGCTTTTGCAAAGGGCAAGATTTCTTCTTTTTTAAAGCTTAATAATGTTCCATTTTTTTACTTCTGAATATCTTTCTATTTGTTAATTTATTTTATTATAGTCATCCTAATGTGTATGGGGTGGTATCTTGTGGTTTTGACTTACATTTCCTTGATGACTAATTCTGTTTAGCATCTTTATGTTTGCTGGTCATTTGTATATCTTCCTTGGAGGAATGTCAATTTAAGTCCTGTGCTCAGTTTTTTAACTGAGTTGTCTTTTTGTTGTTGAGTTGTAAGAGTTCTTTATATATTCTAGATACTAAACTTCTATCAAATATACAATTTGCAAATATTTCCTCCCGTTCTGTAGGTTGTATTTTCACTTTCTTGATTCCCTTCTTTAGTGTGAAAATTTTAAAAATGTTTATGAAATTCAATTTATCTTTCATTCTTTGTGCATTTGGTGTCAAATCTAAGAATCCAGTGTCAAATCAGAGGTCATGAAGACTTACCCCATGTTTTATTTTAGGAGTTTTATGGTTTAGCTCTTATATTTAGGCTGCTGATCCATTTTGAATTGATTATTTTGTATGGAGTGAGGTACAGGTTTAACCAGATTCTCTTCATGTAGTTATCTAGTGGTCCCAGTAACATTCATTTAAGATATTCTTTCTCCACGAAATAGTCTTGGCACCCTTGCCAGAAATCAATTGGCCATAGACTTTGGGTTTATTTCAGGGCTTTCAATTCTATTCCAGTCATCTATATGTCTATCCTAATGCTGGAATGACACTGTTTTTAATTGCTGTAGCTTTGTACTTAAGTTTTGAAACCAAGAAGTGTGAGTCCTCCAACTTAATTTTTCTTTTTAAATGTAGTTTTAGCTCTTTGGGGCCCCTTGCAATTCAATTTGAGTTTTAGAATTGACTTTTCTATTTCAACAGAAAAGGTCATTAGAATTTTGACAAAGATTGCTTTAACTCTGTAGATCATTTTGGGGAGTATCTTAACAATATATGTCTTCCAATCCATGAACATAGGGCGTCTTTCCATTTAATTAGTTCTTCTTTAACTACGACTTTCAGCAACTTTTTGTAATTTTCAGTGTATAATTTGTTCACTTCTTTGGTTAAATTAAGTTAGGTATTTTATTCTTATGGATACTATTATAAATGGAACTCCTCGTTTTATTTTGGTCAGTCAATGGACATTTGGACTCTTTCCATACTTTGGCTAATGTTGACATTGGGGTGCATATATCCCCTTTGAATCAGCATTTTTGTATCCTTTGGTAAATACATAGCAGTGCTATTGGTGGGCTGTAGGATAGTTCTATTTTTAATTTTTTGAGGAACTTCCATACTGTTTCCCAGAGTGACTGCACCAGTTTGTATTCCCACTAGCAAGCAGTTCAAAAATGTTCCCCTATTCTGCCTTCTTGCCAACATCTGTTGTTGACCAAGTTGTTATTTTAGCCTATTTGACAGGTGTGAAGTGGCATCTCATTGTGGTTTTGATTTGTATTTCCCTGATGATGAGTGATGTTGACCATCTTTTCTTTTAGCCATCTGAGTGTCATCTTTGGAAAAGGGTCTATTCATGTCTTTTGCCCATTTATTTGCTGGATTATTTGGTTTTGGGGTGTTCGGTTTGATTAGCTCTTTATAAGTGTTGTATACTAATTCTTTATCTGATATGTCATTTCAAATATCTTCTCCAATTCCATCTGTGCCTTTTAGTTTTGTTGATTGTTTCTTTCACTGTGCAGAAGCTTTTTATCTTGATGAAGTCCCAATAGTTTATTTTTGCTTTTGTTTCCCTTATCTCTGGAGACATGTCAAGCAAGAAGTTGCTCTGGCTGAGATCAAAGAGGTAGTTGCCTGTTTCTCCTCTGGGATTTTGATGGCTTCCTGTCTTCCATTTAGGTCTTTCATCCATTTTGAGTTTATTTTTGTGTATGGTGTAAGAATGTGGTACAGGTTCATGCTTCTGCATGCTACTGTCCAGTTTTCCCAGCACCATTTGCTGAAGAGACTGTCTTTTTTATTTTGGATATTCTTTCCTGCTTTGTCAAAAATTAGTTGGCCATACATTTCCAGATCCATTCCTAGGTTCTTTACTCTGTTTCATTGATTTATGTGTCTGCTTTTATGCCAGTACCATACGGTCTTAATGATTATAGCTTTGTAATACAGCTTGAAGTTCAGAATTGTGATTCCTCCAGCTTTGGTTTTCTTTTTCAACATTGCTTTGGCTATTCAGGATCTTTTCAGGTTCCCTACAAGTTTTAGATTGTTTGTTCTAAGTCTGTGTTGAATGCTGGTATTATATTGATCGGGATTGCCTTGAATGTGTAGATTGCTTTGGGTAGGATTGTCATTTCAATACTATTTTTTCTTCCAATCCATGAGCATGGAATGTTTTCCATTTCTTTGTGTCTTCTTCAATTTCTTTCATAAGTTTTCTATAGTTTTCCATGTATAGATCTTTTACCTTTTTGGTTAGGTTTATTCTTAGGTATTTCATGTTTTTTTGGTGCAGTTGTAAGTGGAATTGATTCCTTAATTTCTCTTTATGCTGCTTCACTATTGGTATATAGAAATGCAACTGATTTTTGTAGATTGATTTTATATACTGCAACTTTGCTGAATTCACACATTAGTTCTAGCAGATTTTGGTGACATCTTTCAGGTTTACCACTTAGAGTATCATGTTGTCTGCAAAGAGTGAAAGTTTGACTTCCTCCTTGCCAATTTGGATGGCTTTCTTTCTTTTTGCATGGTGTCATTTTGCTGAGGCTAGAACTTTCAATACTATATTGAGTGGACGTTAGGTGGTGAGAGTGGACATCCCTGTCATGTTCCCGACCTTAGGGGGAAAGCTCTCAGTTCTTCCCCATTGAGGATGATATTACCTGGGGGTCTTTTGAATACAGCTTTTATGTTCTTGAGGTATGTTCCTTTTATCTCTACTTTCTTGAGGGTTTTTATCAGGGAAGGATGCTGCATTTTGAAAAATGCTTTTTCTACAACTATTGAGAGAATGATGTGGTTCTTATCCTTTCTTTTATTAATGTTATATATCACATTGATTGATTTGTGAATATTGAACCAGCCCTGTACCCCAGGAATAAATCTCACTTGATCATGGTGAATAATTCTTTTAATGTATTGTTGGATTTGGTTTGCTTATATCTTGTTACAAATTTGTACACATCCATGGTCATCAGTGAAATTGGTCTGTAGTTCTCTTTTTTAGTGGGATCTTTGTCTAGTTTTAGAATCAAGGTAAGGCTGGCCTTGTAGAATTAGTCCAGAAGCTTTCCTTCCATTTCTATTTTTTGGAACCGTTTGAGAAGAATAGGTGTTGACTCTTCTTGAAATGTTTGGGAGAATTCCCATGGAAAGCCATCCAGCCCTGGACTCGTTTGCTGGGATATTTTGATTACTGATTCAAGTTATTTACTGGTTATGTGTTTGTTCAAATTTTCTATTTCAGCCTGTTTCAGTTTTCATAGTTTATATGTTTCTAGGAATGTGTCTATTTCTTCCAGATGCCCAATTTGTTGGCAAATAATTGCTCATAATAGTCTCATATTACTGTTTGTATTTCTGTGGTATTGGTTGTGATCTCTCATCTTGTATTTATTTGGGTCCTTTCCTTTTGCTTTTTGATCAGTCTGGCTAGGGGTTTATCAATTTTTTTAATTCTTTAAAAGAACCAGCTCCAGTTTCATCAATCTGTTCTACTGGTTTTTTTTTTTTTTTCTTGATATCATTGATTTCTGCTCTAATCTTTATTGTTTCCCTTCTCCTGCTGGTTTTGGGCTTTATTAGCTACTGAATCTCTTTCTAAAGGTAATGTGTAATATGAGGAAGCTGTACACTGGGTATGACTTTTATAAATATAAGAGGAAAGAAAAACTAACCAATCTCTCTAAGTGCAGGCTGGCCTTCTAGCTTTAAGTACGGAGAAGTTCGTTTGGGAAAAAAAAAAGTTTCTACTTAATTCATGGAATTTGACTTATTATAAAGAGTCTGTGGAATGTCAAATTTCTCTGTTTCCAGTGGATAATTGTGAATCACAAACACAAGATATGAGCAATCCAGACTTAAGTATCCAAATCAGAGCTTTCAGTTCAAACTGATGCACATGCCAAGAATAACTTGATCATAGTTCTGCCAATCAGACACCTTCATGGTTGCCTGGGCTGGAGCAGAGCAATATATATACACACTGGTGCACTGCACCTGACCAATGGAAATGAGTTTGCTTGTGGTTTGACCAGGGAAGTGCAAACTAAGATGACTTGCAATATATCATACTTAAAAGGGCATATAAGGTATGGCTATCACTCAGTTTACTTACTGAAAATCTTTTATCCTATTCCTTTTTTATTACCTCTGGATTTATATCTTTACTTAAGGTTAAAGAATATATATGATCACTTTCAAAAAGAATTTCATTTTTGTGTAAAACACAGATTCTTTTTCTTGTCATACATTTTATTTCTTGCTGGGAATATTTTGTTTTCTTTTTTTCTCTTTTGGGTATGATTCTGATCAGCTGTCCCAAGTGGCTGGCATTGCTATGGCTGTTAATTATGAAGCGTGGATCTAAACAGGAAAGGGAAGTACTGAACTTGCAATGGATTTAAAAAGCATAATGATATAATTGGGTCTAAAAGTGTACATATAGCAAACCCATATGCTATATTAAAAAAAGAGGTCATATTTCCCATTGCTCTAAAATGCTCTTTAAAACACCACTATAAATGTGTTATTGTTATGTCCATATATATCCTTTCTCTAATTTATCTTGGAAGAACTTCTTAGTTGATGTATCAATTTAAAATCCACCAGTGAAAGAATCCAATGAACAAAACTGAGTCTGCTAGCAGATATTTAGGAACATCTCAAGTGGTTTCTCAAAAACATAAGCCACACTTGCCACTTACCAACCTGCAGAATTAAACCAGTGAACATTGGCTAAGTCTGACACCAGATATGGCTGATGTATATCCGATTTGTAGTTAGAGAAAATCTGTGCAAAGTAGCTCTGTGGACAGATGCAAAAACCAGCTGGCCTTGGCAGTGATATCAATAAGGATGCTTTTAGCTGCAACCTGTGACTAAAATAGGAAAGACATTTGCTAGATGACATTACTGGGAGTTGGTTGACATCAGGTTGATTGATTTTTTTGCTTAGCAATAAATTGAATTCTCAGATTTTTTCCATTTCTCTACCGTGTCAATAAAGGTGTTGGTTTCACCCTTGGATTCATGGCTGAAGCAGTTCCACATACCACATCCAGATAAAAACTATATCCAGAGGCTAAACAAAATCACTCTCCTACTCTTCTACTAAAGTAAACTATCCACTAAAGGTTTTTTTGTTTGTTTGTTTGTTGTTTATCATTGACTTAATCTTCACTTTTCATTCTTAAACCAAATTCTTATTAGCAGAATGGATTACTGTCCTAGGACACGATGTCTATTGAAGATGGGACTTCAGTGCTGACTATAGCAATACTTCAGACTCAAAGATCCATGGAGACCTCCTTAAGAAATTCCCTAGATAGAAAATATGTACACTTTCTATTCCTCCACTTTCCTTGAATATTATACCTATTTCCAACTTACTATCATTCTCTCTAATATAATTTTTATCTATATAACATTAAAATACTTCTAAAGTACTTCCCATTACATTCTGATAAATTGCCTAATTTGGTCCCCACAAAAATCACATTCCCCTTCACCAACCAATCATTATATGAATAATCATGTTGATATATTTGTTACATTGATATGCACCTCCCTTCTCTCACAGACAGAGCAATGTACATTTCTTGAAGAGAGGGAACATTTATTTATCACCACAACTAAGGCTGAACCAGTTTTAGTAGAAAATTAATAAAAGCTGTTTAACAAACAATTGCCAAAATTGGTTGCATAGAAGAGAGCAGACCAAGGTAAGACAGAAGAGTGTTTTGATCAACTCCGCTCCTATATCATAGATTCTGCAGAACTGGCAACAGTTACATACAACACAATTTATTTCACCATCTCTTTATGGTTTGATGTTCAATTAATTTCTTATCTTCCTGTATTTCTACTCAAATTAATTGTGATGAACATCATTTTACAAAATTGTGTTTTTTATCTTGATTTTATCTTTGTATTAAATTCCTAGAAATAAAATTACTGAGTTAAATGGTCAGTGCATTTTTAAGGTTCTTGATAATTATGGTCTGTTTTCTAGAAAGGTTGTTTCAAATTATACATGTCTGGAAGGATTTCTGTGGTCATATCCTGGGAAACAAGTATTGACTTGAGTATTTGCTAATTTGAGAAGCCAAAAGAAAAGAATCTTATTGATTGTGAAGAGTTTGTTTTTCTTTAATTACTAATAAGCTGTACTGTTTTTATGCTTACTATCTTTTGTAAGTCTATTCATGGTTTTATGTGTTACAAATTATTTATTCATGTCTTTGACTCATTTTTCTCTTGAATTTTTCTTTTTTTTTATGATTCATTTTGCTTTTCTTAAAATGTTTTATTTATTTCTGAAAGAGTGACAGCATGAGCAAGGGAGGGTCAGAGACAGAGGGAGATACAGAATCTGAAACTGGCTTTAGGCTCTGAGCTAGCTAGCTGTCAGCACAGAGCCCAATGTGGGGCTTGAACCCAGGAACTGTGAGATCATGACCTGAGCTGAAGTCGGACTTAACTGACTGAGCCACCCAGGTGCACCTCATTATGCTTTCAATAGCTTATATTAAATCCTTAGGGGTGCCTGGGTGGCTCAGCCAGTTAAGTGTCCAACTCTTGTTTTCTGCTCAGATCACGATCTCATGGTTTTGTGAGTTTGAGCCCCACATCCGGCTCCAAGCTGACAGTGCAGCACTTGCTTGGGATTCTCTGTCTGTCTCTCTCTCTCTTTCTCTCTGCCCCCCTCACTTGCACTATCTCTGTCTCTCTCAAAAAAAATAAATAAACATAAAAATATTTATTAAATCCCTGTTATACATCTGGTGTTTTCCTGCTTGGTTATTTATAGTTTGATTTTCTTTGACATAAAACAAACATTGTTTTTTCAGAATCCCAGAAATATATTGATTATGCCCTGCTGTTTATGGTTATCGTTATTAATCTACATGTTATCCCTTTTTTCTTCCTTAGTATGTATTTGGTGTATGTATAATTAGAAAACATACAGTATTTTTATATGTGTCTTTATAAAACTTCATCATTTTTCTTAATTTTCATTCAACCTTGATTTTGAAATCTCTCCATGAGTTCATGTGCAAATATTGATAACTGCAGTATAGTATTCTCTTACCACAATCACTGTAGCAGATGCTTGTTGGTGTTCTGCCTATCCCCTCGGACTTTCTTAGCATTTTTGTGTTTACCAGACAAATTTCAGATGGCAAATACTTGCAGCGTTTGTGGTGTTTTGCCCTCGGGCTACAGGAATTCACTTTGCTGAAGTGCATTACAGGCCAGAGCGCCTGGAAATTAACATCCATTGGGCACTGCTTAACAATTGTTATTTGGGTGTGGGTGGATAAATACCTTTGCTCCCTCATCCTTGGCTGAGATTATTCTCAGATATGTGTTTTCCACAATTCCCCAGAGCCTGTCTGTGAGATTAAATTTAAATGCCCACTGTAGTAGCTAACTTGTAGTAGCGTATTGGCTGCTTTCCTTTTCCTGTTTTACTTCTCCACTTCAAAAAGCTCTTTGGTTTCCTCAGCTTTTATTTGAAGGTCAGCTTCTGGAGGGAACCCCATTCGGGCAGCTACTCTTTTGTTTTCTATATTCCTAGGGGTTGATCGATAGATTGTTTCCAACATCTTGCTACTATAATAAACAAACAAAACATTGCAATAAGCATAATTTTACATCTCACAAATCTATGCAGGATTTCTCTAGGCTATATTAACCAGGATTGGATTATATAATTACTGAGGATATCACCCAAGGACATGGAGTCTATAAATATGTAATTTCACTTTGTACTTCCAGAATGCTT
Organism: Hyaena hyaena; assembly: GCF_003009895.1. NCBI lineage: Eukaryota > Metazoa > Chordata > Mammalia > Carnivora > Hyaenidae > Hyaena > Hyaena hyaena. The sequence goes on from NW_024081370.1 coordinate 979,965, forward strand.
TTGAAAATTGCTGCTCAGTTATAATTTTACCAATATAGTGTAAGTCCTCTCTGTTTCCCCCTACATCCTCGCTGACATTTCATATCATGCAATTTCCTGGTTTTTGCCATAGTACTGGTTATCAAGCAGTATTTCATTATTATTTGATTTTTATATCTCTACCTACTAGTGAATGAAGTTAAATATTTTTCTTTCCTATTAGTTGAAGGGGGTCTATTATTGAATTCTCTATTTGTAGCTTTAGTTCAGTTCGCCCTTTGAACTTCCTAATTTTCTTGTTGGTTTACAAAAGCTCCTATATATTCTAGATGCTGATTCTCTCTTGTTTCCTTAACATTACGAATATTTATCTCATGTGTCACATCTTTGTTCATGCTGTGTTTAACAGTGTTCATGGAATGAACAACTTTAATTTTGCTTCAGTAAAATCCATGCATGTTTCCCCATTATATTTCATGCTTTGGGGCCTTTAAAAAATGTTCTCCAACCCAAAAGTCACAAAGATATTATTTCCATATTTGGTTTTCCTAATACTATTACTTTTATATTTAATACAAATTTAAAGTCTATTTCTATATATATTGAACACTATAGAAGCTCAATTTTACCTTTTCTTTTCATTAGGTAATTTTCTTGATACCATCAGCTATATATTCAATTTTATTCCATGCTAATTTGTGACACTATTATATCCTTTCTGGCTTTTCTATTTTATTAAGCTGGTCTATTTGTCAACACATGTGTTAATATGACACTTTTAATTAGTCTTGCTTACTTTTTTTAAAAATTTATTTCTGAGAGAGAAAGAGAGTGAACAGGAGAGGGTCAGAGAGAGAGGGCGACACAGAATCCAAAACAGGCTCCAGGTTCTGAGCAGGCTGTCAGCACAGAGCCCGACATGGGGCTTGAACCCATGAACCATGAGATCATGACCTGAGCCGAAGTCGGACATTTAACTGACTGAGCCACCCAGGGGCTCCTAGTCCTGCTTTCTAAAGTCTAGAAGGTCAAGCATCTTTCCTCAGCCCTTAGTTCTTCGTTTTTAAAATTGTAGATCTTCAAATACCTTTATTTTTTCATATATCTTTTAGATTATTTAATCAAGTTATCAAAAAACTTCTGAACAACGAATTGAACTGCATTGAGTTTACAAATTGATTAGTATATAATTTACTCCATGGCAATTGCGGCTATAATGTATTTTCCAATCTGGCAGCAGATATATATTCACATATATTTTAAAAATTTTTAAGGAGTCTATTTTTGTATATTTAACTCAATGCATCTGAAATTTATTTTGTTAAGCTACGAGATTAAAGATTTGATTATATTATTGTAGTAATTTAATACTCTTTAACTGTTCTCACTGATTTGTGATACATTTTTTAATTTAAACTCATTGCAATTTCAAGATTACTTTTCTCGCTATCTATTTTGCTTCAAGACTTGTTGATTGCATCTAATACTCATAATGTGCTTAATATATGTAATCCTCGGAAAGGTGTGACCCCACTGATCATTTTTTTCTCAACATTTTGGGAGACTCTTCTTGTTCATTTATGCTTTTATTTTACTTATTTTGAGAGAGAGAATGCATCAGAGAAGCAGAGAGACAGAGAGAGAGAGAGAGAGAGAGAATCCCAAGTAGGTTCTACACCATCAGCGCAGAGCCCAATGTGGGGCTCAAACTCAGAAACCGTGAGATCATGACCTGAATCAAAATCAAGAATCAGTTGCTTAACCAAAGGAGTCACTGAGGAGCTCAAGTTTAATATTAAAATCCCATTATAATTTTGTTTATAATTGTATTAAACTTCAAATTAATTTTGAAATTACATTTTCACAACATTCTATATTTTTAATATTTGTTTTCATTAATCAAAACCTTCCTCTATGTCACTCGTGTGTATTGCTTTAGAGATGATCTTCCAAAAGTACTCTTGAGTCTTTCTTCTAATGGCAAGAGCTGATAAGAATGAGGAATTTTTTAGAGATTGTGTCAAATTATGTATATCATAAAAGAATCACTTTGAATGTTAGCAGCATCAACTCAGGACTATGTCACCTCTGAGATTATGGTGATGTACTAATAAGAAATACCATGTTATACAAAATCAGCATATAGTCTATGTATTAAGCAGAAGAGAGTTTTGTACAAAGAAAGTACTCAATGATTGCAGAATTAAATGATTGCTGAAATTCTGACTTTTAGGCCTCCATTTTTCTAAATTTTACAGAGTGACCAAATTCATTTAATGATAGAACAGCATGGGTCTATCAAAATTTATAAGTATTCATCCAGAAGTCCTATCCTATCAATGCAAATAGTCCTCCTTCTGGTTGAACTAATTAAAGCTTTGCAAACCACACATTGTTTGCATTCATTTTTGATTTAGCAACAGCTTCAGAAATTCTGCTTCATGCAAATATTTTCTACACACGACTTCACTAATCATTACTGAGCCGGGAAAGGAGCCAAAACACTTGATACCCATGCTGCTTTTTGTTGAAAATCTGCATGTCCAGTGTGTGCCCCTTTATTTTTCCTTGTATGTGTTATTTAATGATTTTAATTGCATTGTGGGAAAGGTTTGTATAGATTGAGTCAGGAAAATAAGATTAAAGAGATCCCTGAGGATCAACTCTCTGGGCAGCTCATTAATCTTTACCTAGGCAGCTCATGTTACAGTGGTGATTCCAATCACAGACTGGTGCAAAACCTAATTGAAAGTTTGGAGCAGTAACAAAGTTATCAGGTGGACCATGCATGTACCTACATCCCAAAGACAGTATTTTGGTATGAGAAGAACAATTTTCCCCTTTATTTCCAACTACCAGAGTCCCAGAAGATTCAGACTAAGAATCTTTTGAGTAACTATCGGCTACAGCAGAGAAGTTATTGTAATACACAAAAAAGAATTTACATCCAGAGGATTAAAAACACAGAGCTACAGATAGCTTTGCCTTTTTCACCACCAGTAGACCTATAAGTGTTTGAAATGGATTGAAACACCTACTAAATTCCAAACCTCCCTCCATCCTAAGGCTGAGTTCATGGAGCATCACTATGTCTTAGCCTTAAATCCAGATGCAGGGCTCACTTTGGTGCTTATAGTTGGACTTCACATACCTTTCTTCATCATGTCCATTCCATATGGACTGTTGTTATCTCTATGTAGTTATCAAGTTCTCACACATAAAAACAAATGATATTGCATCATTCTTATGTTCAAAACCCAAGCAGTGTTGTATGATGTCACTCTGGCTTGCTTTCTAAGGTCATCTCCTATCTGTGTACTTTGGTTCAGTTCACTCCAACCACACTAGCCTATTTGTTGTTCTTTGGACTTATCAAATTTATGTATTCTTACTTCAAGTGCTTTGCATACCATGTTTTCTGCATATTTGTGATCTTTCCCCATGTATTAACATACTTCTTCACTTAATACAAGGTTTTTTGTTTTTTGTTTTGTTTTGTTTGTTTTTAGGTTCAGCCCCTCCTGGAATGCTTTCTTAAACATTCTATATAAAACATCTCCTATCACTTTCTTGACCTGCCCTGTTTTTTATCCTTGTCTTCATAATCTGTCTTCTACACTAAAATTTCAGCAACATGAGCAAAAATTATTTTACATTGTATCTCCTCGTGTCCCCTGTTCTAATACTCATAAATATTTGTTCATGAACATGAAATATATATGAGACCTAAACCCACACTGGTTGTAATTTATTAAATTACAGATGTGTAAGAGTTAAATAATCTCACTCCTAGACTTATTCAGTCATGAAAACATTTGATTTTTCACTTATTAAATAATCAACAAATATTAATTGAGCACTTGTTATGAGTTGGTCACTGTTCTAGGCAGTGCGGATACAGTGGAGAGCAAAATAGATATAGTCCCTGATGTCCAGAGCTTAGATCATGTTGATGTTTATATTAAAAGTTTGGTAAATTTTTACTCATTAGAAAAAATCTATGTTCATTTTGGACCTCAGTATTAAGGAATCATTTGTTTACAATCAGAAGAGATCTTTGAGAAACCATCACAAGTCCACTGAAAACTTTGGTTCACCTTAATAATGAAAATAATAAATGACCTATATATTACTAGAGTAATTATTTTGTTTACATATTCTACTGAAATATTTCTCAATATTTCTCTAATGATTATTGGCTTCTGTTAAGACAACTAAAATCCAGTGTGGGCTATGGACATCATTTAAATACTTATTAATTTGACAGAATTGAGATATCAACACAAAAGACAGTAGCAGTGGCTTATAATGATATGTTACATATATTATATACTATGTATGTGTAAATATGTGTGTGTGTGTGTGTGTGTGGGTGTGTGTATAGTTTTAGGGCCACTTGATCTCTGTCAATGTCAATTTTCCAATTTTTTAATTCTATTTTTACTTTTCACTCACAAAATCACCAGTCACTTTGATTAGTATTACTACCTATTGCCTTAAAGGTAATAAACTATAACCCAAAGAACTATAGTAATGACTGGGCCATGATTGAGGTTTTAAATCATTTATACTCAAATCTCATTTAAGCTACCTAATGCTATGGATTTGATTGTGTGTGGTAGTTAGTCCAAAAATTTTTGTTTTTGTGTAATTAAAATATTTTTCCCTGAGGGAAAAAAGAAACCTTACCACTTAAAAGACTAGACTTTTCTACTTCAGTAGCCTTTGAAGGACAGGAGACAAAAACTGAAACATAATAGCATATGCAGAAACAGAACTGAAGCAGGGCCCAGCAAAAACTAGCAAAAGTTAATTCTGAAGAAATAAGAGATTTTAGCAAGTATTCGGCTACATGTATTTGGAAGCTTCTTTAAAAATACTCTTGCTGAGAGGGCTGAGGGCAAGATGG
>NW_024081371.1:0-65557 GCF_003009895.1 Hyaena hyaena
AGCCTGTTTCAGATTCTGTGTCTCCCTCTCTCTCTGACCCTCCCCTGCTCACGCTGTCTCTTTCTCTCTCAGAAATAAATAAAACATTAAAAAAATAAAATAAAAAGGAATCCCGATTTACAATAGTGGCAGACATGAATATATATTAATGAACTTTAATGAAAATTATATCACTAATATGAAGAAAACTAGAAGATTTTCCTGAAAGATACTAAGTACAGGAAAAGTGTTACTATATTTTAGAAGACTAATATTTTTTGAAAAATTTTTAATGTTTTTTAAATTTATTTCTGAGAGAGAGAGAGCGACAGCATGAACAGGGGAGGGTCAGAGAGAAAGGGAGATACAGAATCTGAAATAGGCTCCAGGCTCTGAGCTAGCTGTCAGCACAGAGCCCGACGCGGGGCTCGAACCCACAAACTGTGAGATCATGAACTGAGCGGAAGCCAGACGCTTAACTGACTGAGCCACCCAGGCGCCCCTAGAAGACTAATATTTTAATACCAGTTAATTAATATACTTTAAATCATTAGGCAAAATTCCAATAAAAATATTTCTGGAAGAACTTTACAAAATAATTCTGAAAAAAAACAACAACCCTTTTTTAATGTTTTAGGGAAAGAGAACACACGTACACAAGCAGAGGAGAGGTACAGAGTGGGAGAGAGAGGGTAGCTTAAGCTGAGCATGGAGCCCGATGTGTGGCTCGATCACATGACCCTGCGATCATGACCTGAGCTGATATCAAGAGTTGGCCGCTCAACTGACTGAGTCACTCAGGTGCCCCAACATAATTCTGAAATTTACCTGAAAGAATAAGCAGGCCAAAATAGCTAGTATTGTCAGTCATCATAAAAAATGATCTTATGTTACATTCATCTTTAAAATGAAGTAATCAAGCAAAAACAGATAAAAAGAATTGTCTCGGGTTTTATATTATTTCCTGTGTTCACATTATTATTTTGTTAGCAAAACTTTTCCTAAGAAACAATGCAAACTTAAATTCTGTATCATAAATTGTGAGTTGGTGGGGATCAAGGGAAAAGATTATATTTTATCAAAATGCTAGTCTAATCTCAGTTACTGCTCTGAGGGAGGTGTAGCATCTCATTTCTGCTCCTTCCTGAAGAGTTTGTTACCTCTCTCAACCTTTCTTAGATGGACTCCACCGTCAGTCTCAGCATCTTAATAGAAACTTGGGTCCTTAAAGAACCATCCAGTCCAATATTTTAATGCTTTCAATATCTGGATTCTAAGGGTGCCTGGGTGGCTCAGTTGGTTAAGCAACCAACTTGGGCTCAGGTATGGTCTCACGGTTCGTGAGTTCCAGCCCCAGGTTAGGCTCTGTGCTGACAGCTCAAAGCCTAGAACCTGCTTCAGATTCTGTGTCTCTCTCTCTCTCTCTCTGCCCTTCCTCCACATATGTGTGCGTGCTCTCTCTCTCTTTCTCTCTCAAGAATAAATAAACATTTAAACAAATTAAAATAATATCTGGATTCCAGTCACAGGTAATTTCATTTAAAATTAGGTTTTTTTTAAACATATTTAGACAGCTACCATTATTCTCAACTGCTGAAGATTATGACTTAAATGATGAATTAATGTATTAAATGATGAAGCTTTAGCATCAAATGAATGGTTGTTCCAACCTCTCTAAAAATAGTACTTTACAATCTTCTAATTAAAAGATAATTCCCTGAAATAATCCCTTGATCCTATTAGGTCATTTGAAACCATACAACTTTTCAAATACATGTTCAAATTACTCCTACAGAAATACAAAAAACAACACAAGGCAGTACTGCTACAATCATGTAACCACCAAATCTTAAAATTTTAATAACAATGGAGCTAGAGGCGGAGACTACCCGTAAAACTGGTGAACACCGGTGCACATTTTTAGCGAGTTTAAAGTGTAATTACAGTAATGTATTCTGTAAAATGGTTTCATCTTTGAAAAGGAATTCAATGATATGGCTGCAATTTCCATACTAAAGTGCCAATTCTATTCTTACGTACTCATTTAATTTTTTTTTTTGCCAACTCTTCTTGATCATTTTTTTACCCATGCCCAGTTTATTGATATAATTATCCACCATTATACATGTCATATCCTTGTTTGTGTCAGTATTTGAACCAAACTGCTTTATTTAAGGAAATTTTAACAAAAATTCACAAGGTTTGGATGTGAAATTACAAAGACACTTAATGGCAGAGCTAAAGGCATGTAGACAAAGGGGAACAACAAGAGCAAAATGCCAGTGAGAGGAAAATCAGATACTTCTCAGAATGGCAAAAGGTGTCTCAGACAGGAGAAAAATATTAAATCCAGTTTTTAAAATGCAAGCATAAATGCAGAGACTGATATTGATTTTGAGCTGTGAAAACACTGGCAAGTATAATTTATTTATGCATAATAAGGGAATGTGGTGAAAACATTTTGGGTTCTTAATCTATCCATACTGATTAAATTTCATACTTTGAAGCTGTGTTGTCCAGTATGGTAGCCACTAACCACAGGTGGCTACTTAAATTTAAATTAATTACAATTAAATAAAAATAAAAATTCACTTCCTCATCAGCACTAGCCACAAGTCCTCAGAGCCACCATGGACACAGAGATACGTTGCCCACACAGGAATAGAACATTTCCATCATGCCAGAAAGTTCTGTTGAACAATGCTGTGATCCATGATGAGAAGAGTCATCATGAAGCTTTATCAGTATTATTGATCTGGAAGTTTACAACAACTACTTTATTATCCCAGCCATGACTTACTTCCAGAGACAAGTTAAACAACTGGATAAAATATGAGTCAAATTCTTTATTGCTTTCCATCCTCAACCAAGAAAGACTTCCTTGGAATATTATTACCTACTAGAACCTAAGAAATGCAATAGCTGCTTCTGAAAACTACACAGGCAGCAACTTTTGACATGGTATAACATTTCAGACGCTGAATCACTAGGTATAATTTTATTCTTTCCATGATTGAGCAGAACAGCTGAGAAAAATAAAAGATTTTGTCTGCTTTATGTAATAGTATAACCCACAGCACACCAGACAGAGATAATCTTTTATAATGGGTTTGGCAGGCATTTCTTTAACATGTTAGGGTGGGGAAAATAACCTTTATTATAGCTCTTTAAGGTTCTGAGTTGTAAAAACGTGTCTACTGTAACATAAGCATTTCTTTACTTTCATTTTAAAATTTTAAAAATAGCATTCTTTCCAGAACTGCCTTAGGAACATAATAATAATAAAATAGATAAAAATCATATATTTATTCTGGAACATAAAACAGAAAATGATTGGATGTTATCCAATTCTTTGATGAGCTAAACATAACTCCAACACTATAATCCAATAAAGATATGACACACCATTTACAGACAAAACTTACTTATGAATATTAAATATAAAAAGCTGACAATATAAGGAAACATTAATAACCACATAAATTGATTCAATAGGAAAAAATCCTATGATCCTCCCAGTAGATCCTGAAAAGCCACTGGATGATATCAACACCCATTTATAGTCTTTTATTATTATTATTAATTATATTTTTGAGAGAAAAAAGAGCAGGAGTGGGAAAGGGGCAGAGGAAGAGGGAGAGAGTCTCTCCCAATGCAGGGCTCAATCTAACAACCATGAGATCATAACCTGAGTTGAAATCAGGCACTCCAACAGTCATGTATATTCTTAATAAAAATATATTATTATATACAATCAAAATAAACATGAGTATCTATTCCAAATAAAAACCCAGTTATACATAGTACAGCTATATTATCATTACTATTAAATTTTTAATATTTTTATGTCATTTTTAGCCAATATAATGAAGCATGAACTAGAAAGAAGAGAAATAAACAGTAGAAAGGTGAATATAAGAATTTTATGATATTTTTCAGATTATGTAATTGCATAGCAAGAAAATTAGAAAGAAGTAACTTATAGCTATGGGGCGTCGGGGTGGTCAGTCGGTTAAGCGTCGGACTTTGGCTCAGGTCATGATCGTATGGATTTTGGGTTCAAGCTCTGTGTCGGGCTCTGTGCTGACAGCTCAGAGCCTGGGGCCTGGTTCAGAGTCTGTGTTTCCCTCTCTCTCTGACCCTCCCCTCTTCCTGCTGTCTTTCTCTCTCTCTCAATCTCTCAGAAATAAATAAAACATTAAGAAAAAAAGAAGTAACTCATTGCTATTTTTAATAAAAGAAAGCAAATTAAATATTTAATCTGCAAAAATCAATAATATATTTCTGTAAAATCATCAAAATCTGTTTAGAATATATATGAAATAAACCTATCCCCAAGTAAAATTCTTAATGAGTGATATGCATGATCTTTACAAGGAAAACTTCAGTCCTTATTAAGAGATACAAATGGAGACTTAAATAGTGGGGAAAGCATCATATTCTTTCATGAGAAAAATGAGTATCATAAAGATCGTGATTTTTTTCAAATTAATTTATAGGTTTGGTGCAATTTCAATTACGACATTATTTTTGGAGGCCTTAAAAATGATAATAACATTTATAAAAAAAAGAAAACAAAAGATGTTTTATCTGGTAATAAAATACATCACATAATAAACCACATTACCTCAGATAATTAAGTACATTACCATAGTTTAAATCAATGCCTCTGACTAATCTTCCCTGGCTCCTAACGTCCTCAATACTAATAGGAAACTAAGTTCTCCAAGACCTCTGTGTCATCCTGGAGTAGGATCTTGGTAGGTCAAGATTTCTTCTCGTTTTTCCTTTTCCCGTGGTCTGCCATCTGGTGGCCTGAATCAGTAACTTGGTTTCCACTGCTCCAGGACACCCAGGGTTGGCCCTTGCTACTTCCTCCTTTAGTTTACACTTTTTCTGCTTAGCCATAGATTTAGCGGTGAGTGCCTGGGTCAAGGGGCACTAAATGACATTAGTGTTATTTAAAAGCACTCCTATGTGAAATGACATGGTGTCTGAGTTTGCTAAAAATGTTAGTTGCTGTTAGGTGCTTCTTTTGCATGTATTTGCAAATTTGTACAATCAAAAGTTAAAACTAGAAACAAAACAAAGAATTATTGCTCTCACGAATATAAATGGCTGCTATATATATGAACGAATCCTCAATCTCATTAACAATAAAATGGGCAGGGGCGCCTGGATGGTTCAGTTGGTTGAGCGTCTGGCTCTTGATTTTGGCTCAGTCATGATCTCAAGGTTTGTGGATTGAGCCCCACACTGGGCTCTGTGCTGACAGCATGGATCTTGCTTGGGCTTCTCTCTCTCCCTCTCTCTCTTCCCTTCCCCTGCTCATGCTCTATACTTCTCTCTCAAAATAATAAACATTTTAAAAAATTAGGCAAATTAAAACAAGTAAATACTTTTTACCTTTCAGATTAAAAATACTCACAAGACACTAATAGTTTTTAGTGTTGAAAAGGTGTGGAAAAATAAATACGTAATCTTTTGATGACAGTATCCGTTGATATTGCCTTTTGCAGGGCAATTTGGTAGTACTGATGGAAAATTTTAATGTTCCAAAATGTTTCATATCATTACACTTGGAATTCCACCTCTCTTTTATGAAACTACTCAGGCATTCTCATGCAGAAATAATGTACACTAATGTTCATTGTAGCATTGTTTATAAGAGTAAAATATTGGGCATGAGCATATGTAAGATACTCATTAAATAGAGGCATATCTATATAATGGAATACATGCATCGATTTAAAAGAACAATCTATTGTATTAATATTGAAAGATATTCTTGGAAAATAAGAAAAAGATGCTGTATAAATGGGAATGGTCTTATTTTGGTTGAAGAAGACAATAATAATTGTTAACACGTGCATTTAAAAAATCTGGGGGCACCTGGGTGGCTCATTAGATTAAGTGTCTGACTTTGGCTCTGGTCATGATCTTGTGGTTCGTGGGTTCAATCTCCATGTTGGGCTCTGTACTGACAGCTCAGAGTCAGGAGGCTGCTTTGGATTCTGTGTCTCCCTCTCTCTCTGCCCCTTAACCACTCACACTCTGTGTCTGTCTCTCTCTCAAAAACTCAATAAACATTTGGGGCGCCTGGGTGGCTCAGCTGCTTAAGGGGTCGACTTTAGCTCAGGTCGTGATCTCACAGTTTGTGGGTTTGAGCCCTGCATCGGATACTGTGCTGACAGCTCAGAGCTTGGAGCCCACTTCGGATTCTGTGTCTCCCTCTCTCTCTGACCCTTCCCCACTCATGCTTGCTCGCTCTCTCTCTCTCAAAAATAAACATTTAAAAAATTTTTAAAAATCAATAAACATTAAAAAAAAATTGTTTTTAAATCTGGAGACCAATGACCACACAATTACAGTGGTTTTCTTTAGGTGGTAGGAAAAACAGGAGACTTTCACTTTCTTCATTGTATAGTTCTATAATCTTTGAGCTTTTTTCAATGCACATATATTACTTTTCCAAAAGAAAAAGCAATAAAGACAAACTTTTTAAATGAATAAATAAGGGTTTCTCTGCCAAACTTAAGAAATGTTCCTTTATTATGCCCAATTCCCTACTGCCTCCCACCTCAGCAAAGTTCCCAGATAGGATGGTTCTACCTATTCTGAAGACAGAAGTGGTTTTTATTACCCTTTCTTATTTGAGTCTTGACCTCAATGACCTTGGCTCCAAATAAGACTCCCAAAATTGTCTTTACTGTTTCTCCCATAATATTCTAAAATGTAATTGAGTAAATAGGATGCTCAGTGCCTTCCTTATAATGAGAGAAGACCAAACTATCAAGTTTATAAAACCCAAACTAGGGGCTTCCACAGTGATACTCAGGAGAAAGTATCAGAATTTCAACCTATATATTTTTATCTCACCCTTTGTTTATTTCAATTTTTTCAAGTTGTGTTTTTTAAATTATATATTATACAATTGTTTATATTCACATATGTATATGTGCATGTGTGTAGTTCTTTAGTAAATATATATTTACATATTAAGGGAGAGTATCTAGACATTTTTTACTGATGGACTAACTGGTCAAAAAAAATTAGAGGCCATTCTAGGCTGCCACTGCTTTTAAGAGAATGAAAAACAGATATAAGGCATATAAAAAAACATGTTCTATGAAATTAGTCATCCTCCCCAAAGCGAATAACAGTTAGAAGAAAACAAAACAGAAAAATAGATGAGAAAACACATGGAAGACAAATTCAAGTGTCAGAATAGTAGGTAATAAAAGGTAGAAGGAAAGAGAAGAAGGAAAAACATATAGGAAAATTAGCTACACACAAACAAATGAAACAGTGAGGGGGAAAACCTATAATGAATAAAGAAAGAGAGATGAAATAAAAAGAAGAAAAGTTACAAAAAGACCCTGAACATTGAGAGATGAAATTAAAAGAAGCAAACTATTAGGCCCCTGGAATTTAGAATGTACCATAAGTAGAGCTCTTTATTCTCAGTGTTGAGTATAGTGGTTGCTACATAGTATGCACTCAATGAATAAAGAAAGGATTCAAATCTAAGCCAATTTATACCAAATATATGTGTTTAGCCATTATTTGAAAAGTCGTTGTATTTTATTTGTTTTTTTTTTTTTTTTTTTTTTTTTTTTTTTTTTTTTTTAGTAGGCTTCATGCCCAGCATAGAGCCCAATGTGGGGCTGGAACTCATGACTGAGATCAAGACCTGAGCTGAGATCAAGAGTCGGACACTCAACCAACTGAGACACCCAGCACTCCTTCTTTGCTATTTTAAATCAAGAAGCTGAATATTTTATAGATTATGAAGAATAGAAAACAGAAGACACCGGAAAGAGAATGAAAAATCTGTGATGCTACACCTGCAAATGTAATAAAAATCTAAGGATTCATTGGAGAACTTGAAGACATGGTGGGTAATTATTTATTTGCCAACCCAGGGAAACCTCCTCCATCCCTTTGCTGTTACAGAGACCAAATAACCAAGAAAAGATATTTGCAAAGAACCTATAATTTAGAACTTCTAAAAAGTCTTTCTATAGCTAGGATAAAAGCAATTTATAGGATTAAAGCAGTGACCTTTTTTCTTCCCCCTCTCTTTACTTGAAAGCTGAAATAATACCATTTGGAGTAGCGATGTTTGATAAATTACATATGAAGATGACATTTCTATTGCATTTGTATTTTTAAGCCTATTGCTAATAATAACTTAAAACCCCTTGATCTGCATTGCAAGCATGTTTTGTTAATATTTTTTTAAAAAACCCCACAAAACTCTGCTCTGCCAATAGTCATACCTTTACTCTCACTCTCAGGGGCAGAAAAAAAAAAAAACCCATGGATTATTCTTAGGCAAATATAAGGCACTATATATGCAGACCATCATTCACATAGTCATCTAATATTCACTGCGGGTCTCTTAGCATTGTGTTGGTGTGGGTGATGTATTTGTGAGATTAAAGAATCTAATTCTTCCACAATTTCCAATCATTTCTCTGGTCATACTCTGATTGTATTACCAATCTCCAAAGTATCTGGGATATATTTTTGCATGTGTATAGATATGTAGACTCATGGATGTAAAACAATAATAGAAAGGGTAATAAGAATTACTTAGCATTTAACCATGATTATTGCAGAATGCAAAATCTTTCTCTTAAAAAAACCCTTCATAGGTATAGATGTCTTTAAAAAATTGCATACTGTGTGATTTAGCAATTCTTCTTGTAGAAATTCATCTTCAAAATGATAAAGATTGGGTGCAAAGCCTTAGTTACAAGGATGCTCACTGTCGAATTATTTTTTAGTGCAAGAAACGGCCTAGATCAATATGGAATTGTTTCAATAAACAGTGTCATGTTTACACAGTGGGAAAGTAGTAAGTATAGACTGAATTGTTTGTGATTCCTATGTTGATATTCCTAACCCCTAAAGTGATGGTATTAGGAGGTGGGGCCTTTGGCAGATGATTAGGTCATGAGGGTAGAGCCCTCATGAATGGGATTAGTTCTCTAATAAAAGGGATCTGAAGAGAGCTCCCTTTTTTCCACCTGTGAGGGCACATCACAAAGACAGTTATCTATAAACCAAGAAGTAGGCTTCCACCAAACACACCAAATCTGCTGACTCCTTGATTTTGGATTTCCCAGCCTCAGGATCTGTGAAAAATAAATTTCTGTTGTTTACAAGCTACCTAGTCTTTGGTGCTCTGTGATAGCCCAAAGTAAGACACTAGATAACATTTTTAAAACTCATGTAAAAAAATCATGTAGAAATATTTTCATTGTTATGGGAAAATTTCTGTGATATATTATGATATGAAAGTTGGAAGGTACATTGTTGCTTAAGTATCAAGTACAGGGAAGTGTAAGCACTGACTTTGCTTTGACAGTGGGCAAGAAACTCGACCTCCAAAAGTATCAGTTTTCCCACCTGTGGGTCGAATTGTGTCCTTCCCAAATTCATATGTTGAAGTCCTAACTCCCTACCTAAGAATGTGACTGTATTTGGAGATAGGGCCTTAAAATGGGTTAATTAAGTTAAAATGAGGTCATTGGCATGGGGCCCTAATCCAGTATGATTACAGAGGGAAGGAAAAACCTTTTCCTCTACCTCTTAGGTTTAGTAGCTGGGCAAATTAAACTGACAAAAGAATAACAGAGAAGAGAAGGCATACAATTTTATTAATACTTAGCTTTAAGTATGTACATTGTAGGTACATGAGGGCTTCACAAAAAATAAGGGAAAAATGTCAAAGAGGCAACAGCCTTGGGGGCTTATATATCTTTTTAACAAAAGGTGATAAATTGTAGAGAAGTGAACAGACAAAGGAAAGGGGGTTTGGGCTTTTAGAATCCATTAATTGTGTAAAAGTGACTGGGAAATATGTGTGAGGATGAAGATTTCCTAATGTAAGATAAGGGTTATTTTAGTAAAGTCTGTGCAACTTCATCTCAGCATCGACTCCTCGTCTCCAGTGATAAGTGTCTTCTCATCACCTCTCCTCTTCTTGGTATGGGGGGGAGAGCACCTTTCCCACGGGAAATTTATGCCCTGCGTTTTTGCAGATGGTGAGAGAGCAGTGAGTTCTCACTTGCCTTTGGCTCAAAATAATCAATATCCTGAAAGTGGCATATTTTGGGATATCATATTCGGACTCCCTTTCAACTGATGCCCTTATAAGAAAAGGCAAGTTAGGTACAGATGGTAAAGAGGGAAGACCTTGTGGACCCAGCAAAGCAGCATCTAGGACCCAACAAGAAAGGACTTAGAAGAAAGCAACCCTGCTGACACCTTGATTTCAGACTTCCAGTCTCCAGAACTGTGAGAAAATAAAATTCTGTCATCGAAGCCACCTAGTCTGTCGTACTTTGTTGCAGTAATCCTAGCAGTCCTACAAGATGGGAAAATCTTAATATCATCTTTTCTTAGCTTTCAAAGTTGCACTGAGTCAAACAGATGTAAATCCCTTTGTAAACTACAAAACACTACAAAACATGTGAGTTGTTGTTACTCATTTCATCCCTGAAAAACCTGGGGGAACGCAGTCATCCTGTTGAGACTGGACTTTATAACTCCTTGGTAAGGCAGAGGCTCAGTTCCCATGTAGAGGATGGAAAGAAGCAGATTTCAGCAGAATTGCAGTGAAGAACACAAATGACTTGGCAGTGAAAGGAGACGGGCAAAAAGAGAATGGTTTCTTACCCCCACGTTGCAAGTGGTTAAAAAAAGAAAACTAGACTATACAAAACAAGAGTAGCTAATATGTATTGAGAATTTACTAACTGGGGCTCCTGGGTGGCTAAGTCGGTTAAGCATCCGACTTCGGCTCAGGTCATGACCTCATGGTTCGTGAGTTCAAGCCCCACATTTGGCTCTGGGCTGACAGCTCAGAGTCTGAAGCCTGCTTCGGATTCTGTGTCTCCCTCTCTCTCTGCCCTCCCCTGCTCACACTCTGTCTCTCAAAAATAAATAAATGTTTAAAAATTAAAAAAAAAAATTTACTAACTACCAAGCATGGTCCCAAGAGCTTTTTATTCTTACTTTTTAGAGAGAGAGAGAGAGCATGAGCAGAGTAGAGGGGCAGAGGGAAAAAGAGAGAGAATCCCAAGCAGGCTCTACACTCAGCACGAGCCTGACACAGGGCTTGATCCCATGACTCTGGGATCATGACTTGAGCTGAAATCAAGAGTTGGATTCTTGACTGACTGAGCCACCCAGGCATCCCCCAAGTGCTTTTTATATGTGTTCTATAATTAAACCCCTATCAACTCTAGGGTACAAGTACTGTCGATGTGTGTATGTTTATTGTGTGTGGGATGTATACACATGTCTGTGTGTGTGAAGAGTGTACATATATATTTATGTATGTATGTGTTATCTATTTTGGTTTCACCCAGGTGCCCCACATATTATCCTTTAATTATTACTCCAGTGCATCCACATGGGTTGCCCTGAGTATATGCACTGTTCCTTTGAGTTTGTGTTATTTCACGATGAACACATTGAATATATTTTGTTAAATTGTATAAGCATACTGGCTATAAGAATCCCAACTAGTGAATGAAAAGAAAAGCCTTATACTATGAAGTGAAAGTTGATATAATAAAATGTTTTGAAATAAATGAGAAAGTTTAAGGCCTGAAGAAATCCTTCTCGCCCACATTCAGGAATAATGCTGAGAAAATAAACAAAAGGAGAGCTTGTGCATCCCAGTTATTGTCTGCTTTTAGTGAAATGGGAGAGCACTGGGAAGAGAATGAAGATGAAGGCTCTGATGCCAAGTAATGCCAAGTGCAGTTGAATAGCACTCTGTGGCCTCTAGGCTCATTAGAAACCATACAAGCAGCTTCTTTATGAAAAGAGGGAACTGGCAGAACAAAAGTGGGATTTCTATTTTAAGCTGGTTTAGAAAACAGAAAAACAGAATAATAAACACCACAGAAAGCCTTGTCTGGTGTCACAATAGTTTAGCCTAAGACTGATGATATCCTTCTTTCCTTTTTACCTCTACTCAGTAATTAAAAAGCCACAACACTTTATCACACCCATTTCCAGCAAGCGGTGTTTGGAACATGGCTATCCACTTAGGAAAATAATTAACTTATAACCTCCATTTAAAGTCTACGTGGAAAATACAAAACTTCTATATAGCAAAACGAAGGAACTAAATGAAAGGACAAATGACAAATATGTCATTGCGACATGTGTCAAAGGGTATAAAAAGCTCTTACAGATCAATAATAGATAAAAAAGAACATCCCAATAAGAAATGGTCAAAGGATATGGAAAGATAACCTGGGAACAAACGCAAAGGCTAATCAATGTCGAACGATGCTCAATTTCAAATTTAAAAACTAGAAATTAAGATTATGTTTTGTTTTTAACCTAGTAGATTGGCAAAGACCTTTTTCAAAATGATTTTAAGAAGAAGTTCAGTAATTTTCCATTTGGGAATTTATTCAAAGGAAATAATGAGCCTCGGGTTCAAAAATATATGTGATGTTCATTACAGAACTGTTTATGAGTTTAAAAAATCGAAGTAATTTAATCTAGTAGTTGAAGATTAGTCAAATAAATCAAGACATATACTTTCATTTAGCAATTCTGCTGGAATCTACCCCCTAGAATAGTCCATAAAATCAACAGTTCTTAAAAAAAAAAAACAAAAAAAACACAACAGTTCTTAGTGACACAAAGACATTTATTTTAGCAGTTTGTAAGGAAAAAATGGTAGAGTACACCCACTTCAGGGAGGGAGAAAAAGAAAAAGACTACACAGTAATCATATCTCTGCATCCACTAAGATACTGTGTGTGTATGTATACATACACAAGCTAAAAATAGATGAAATAGTAGTTTACAGAATACTATGCAGCTGCAAAGAAAGGAGTTCTGTATTTTGATATGAAAACAGACCTCACAATGAAAAAAGTTCCATGATTATACATAAAATATGATCCCATTTATGTAAATATATTGTTAAAAATAAAGCCACAGTCCCCAAATGGTGTCACTTAGGTTAGGCCCCAAGTTGTAAACCAAGACTTAAATTGTAGTTTCAGTCCCCTAGGAATGTAACTTCTAACCAGTTAACATGGGAATTTCTTTCTTTCTTTTTTTTTTTTTTTTAATATTTTTATTTATTTCTAGGAGAGAGAGAGAGAGACATACACACACAGCGTGAGCAGGGGAGGGTCAGAGAGAGAGGGAGATACAGACTCTGAAACAGGCTCCAGGCTCTGAGCTGGCAGTCAGCACAGAGCCCGACGCGGGGCTCGAACCCACGAACCGCGAGATCATCACCCAAGCAAAAGTCGGACGCTTAACCAACTAAGCCACCCAGGCGCCCCTAACATGGGAATTTCTTGGTCAGCATTAGGAAATTTACTGATACATCCCTTCCGTTCCACTTAGGTGACCCTGCCTCGAACTGTGGATTCTTTACTAACAATTTCCTTTTTTTCTATTTTCTACCTTAAAAACCTTTAATTTCCTGTCGCCCTTTGGAGCTCTCCTCTACTTGCCAGATGGAATGCTGCCTGATTCATGAATATAGCCAATTAGATCTTGAAAGTTTACTGTAACAATATATAGGGCTGTTTTAAGATGTTTTGGGGGGCACCTGGGTGGCTCAGTCGGTTAAGCGTCTGACTTCGGCTGTCATGATCTCACGGTTCGTGGGTTCGAGCCCCGCGTCGGGTTCTGTGCTGACAGCCAGCTCAGAGCCTGGAACCTGTTTCAGATTCTGTGCCTCCCTCTCTCTCTGCCCCTCCCCTGTTCATGCTGTTTCTCTCTCTCTCAGAAATAAATAAAAAATATTAAAAAAAAAAAAAAAGATGTTTTGGGACGCCAAGCACTTTGGCAATGATCTTTGAAGGCCCATTCCATAAAGGAACCTAATTTAAAATTTGAGTTAGTGTTATCTGACATAAGATTTGGTTAGGCAGGGGCAGCTGGATAGCTCAGTCATTACGCGTGGGGTTTGAGCTCAGATCATGATCCCAGGGTTCCTGAATTCCGCCCCCATCTCGCTTTCTGCTGGGAGCAGAGAGCCACTTCAGATCCTCTGTCCCTCTCCCTCTGCCCTTCCCCTGCTCACACTATCAATAATGAGAAAACATAAAAATTTTTGGTTATGCACTTATTTAAATGAATATTAACTTCCATTCTGCCCTTGAAAATCCCCTAATTCTAGTGTTTTCTATGTACGCATGATTAAAGACCCACTTGGAGCCCTGAGCTCCAGAGAGAGCCAAGATAGAACCAGAGCTGCATTGCTTATCTTTGTATCTTCAAACAACCCTTTAATTACAAATGCTCTGGGCCAGTGGGTTTGAAAATGAGTGGCACGGAGGTGCTAGGTATACAACGATGAATCGAAGCCCCAGAAGCCCTTACAGAGGGAAGACTACTCACTGCGCGCACCCCACTGCACCGTTTCTAAGCCTGAACTCCCACGCCGTTCTAGGAAAAGAGAACGTCTAGATTCCTGCTACGGCCTCCAGCCAATGGCTACACTTTTGCTCTCAGCCCTAGCAACTCCGGGCCAATGGGCGGAAGGCTATCTTTTGATCCAGTACTGTCTTTTCCCAGCCAATCGAAAACGTTGTTCAAAGGCTCCTCTCTGAGACCGGCAGGCTCCAGGGAAGCTGGCTTCACTTCCGGGAGGCTGTCAGGGGCGGCTGCGCGTGTTGCCATAACGACCATTTTACGTTAACTGGTTTGTGGGTTTCGTCCAGGTAGCGGAGCGACTGCGGGAACAACTCTTTCTTCTCCCATTCTGCCTCGGCCCGCTGCGCCGTAGGGCCTTCGCAGGCTCGGGGAGTCTGGCCGAGGGCTCTGCGGCGTCCCACCGAGCGGGATGGCTGCGGAAGAAGAAGATGAGGTGGAATGGGTGGTGGAGAGCATCGCTGGGTTCCTGCGAGGCCCGGACTGGTCCATCCCCATCTTGGACTTTGTGGAGCAGAAATGTGAAGGTAAAAACCAGATGATCCTGAACTGACAACAGCCCTTTCTCGCCTCTCTCTCCCCAGCATCGGCCAGAAGGTGGTCACCACGAATCGTCTCTCATCTTTCAGGTCTTTACCCCTGTCGGAGAGGTTTAGCGCTGGTTTTTAGGAGCTATTGCTGTCACTGCGCCAGTCTTCCTTCATGGAACTGAAGACGGGGACGACCCCCCCCCCCCTTCCCTGGGCCCGAGCACATCCGAAAATCATCAGATTTTAATCCTGTGTTGAGTCTCTCACCCCATCCTGCACGTTTCTTCCTTGGGCAGGTGGACTTTTGGGGTGGGCTTCAACAACTTCCCCAGTGACTTGGGAGAGATGTCAGTTTGTCTATATTCTTCATTATTTGAGAAGTTGACGGCAAAGGGAGGACATGCTATACTCCAGCAGGCCCAGAGCTGGCGACCCAGTGGCCTGTGTTGCCTTTACTGAGCACTCAAACTCTTTACTGTACAAAAATTTGGGGGAGGGGGAGAGTATTTTCTAACCAATGAAGTATATGAACGTGGCATAATATTCCCTGTATGGGAAAAGGACCTCCAGGTCCTTATCGTTCACGCTTAGAGTTGTGCATTCAGTTTTCGGAGACAAATTGGAGCCCATTTACGGAGAAGAAGCTAGAAACCATGTCTTAGGGATCAATGTCCAAATGTTACCGTGGTTATTCAGCCAGGCAGGACTTTTAAGGTAGTAATATCCACCAGTCATTTGAACGTCTGCCTTATGTTGGATGGATTAGATTTGTTTTGTAAGGTTCAGTGGGATAGAGCTAGGGTCAGTGGGTACAAGCTACAGACAAATTTCTGTTAAGGAAATGCTCCCTAACAGAATGTATCCCAGTTAAGTTAGCCTACCTCAGGAGGTAAAGAGTTCTCTAGGAGCTAGCAGTGTTTAAATGGATTGTTTAAATGGATTTGACTGCAAGTTCAGGGAGATGTTATAGAGGGGATTTCAACTATGATTAGTTATCCTCGGTGACCTTTTTTTTTCTTTTTAATGTTTTTAATTTATTTTTTTGAGAGAGAGACAGACAGACAGCTTGAGCAGGGGAAGGTCAGAGAGAGAAGGAGACACAGAATCAGAAACAGGCTCCAGGCTCTGAGATGGCTGTCAGCACAGGGCCGACCCACGGCTAGAACCCACGAACCAAGAGATCATGACCTGAGCCGAAGTCCGACACTTAACTGACTGAGCCACCCAGTCAGCCCCCTTGGGTGACCTTTTAAAAATCCTTCAACCCTGAGATTCCATGATTCTGGTAAAGATAAAATTTTATTTGACCATTGGATCTTTTCATTACCATAATCAAAATTATGCCATAATAAAAATTCAGATAATATTTAAGTAATGTTTTTATGGGTCATTTCTAAAGAAGTTAAAAGTAATTTTTATTTGTGATCTTTTTTAAGAATTTAAAATTCTGAGACCAATGAGCATGTGGAATTCTGACTTCTCCTTTAGGAGAATAAAAAATTATGTCACCTTTTGATTCTGTTTACCCCTCTGAGACTAAATGCTGAAATGAAAAAAAAAAAATTCAAGCATCGTTCTTTTTATCCCCAAACGTCATAAGTGGCTGCGTCTCGGTAATAATACATCTGATTGTGTAATTTTTCAGGGAAGCAGTAATCCTCAGCCTTATACACATATAAGGTAGTAATTTGGTTTAGAATTAACTGGAAACAGTTTAAGTAGTTGCTATATTGTGTGTATGCCCTGTGTTATTTAGAGCAGATGGCAGTAGAAGTGGAACTAACATCCCAGTGTCAACTGAAGTAACAGTGTTAATAGTTTAGTGACTTTCAGTGTGCTATTCTTTACCTCAGATAATTTACTGTTTGCTTATTAATTTATTTGAGAGAGAGAAAGAGCATGAGCAGGGGAGGAGCGAGAGAGAGGGAGACACAAAATCCCAAGCAGGCTCCAGGCTCTGAGCTGTCAGCAAAAAGCATGATGTGGGGCTCAAACTCGCGAACTGAGACCATGACCTGATTCGATGTTGGATGCTTAACCAACTGAGCCACCCAGGTGCCCCACCACCTCAGATAAGTTAAAGATTAGTTCTGTACAGCTCGTGATATCAATTTATTGAGTTTATTTATTTAGTGTTTGTGGGGCAGAAGCTGGGGATAAAAAGATGAATTTAAACAAAAACCTTGTGCTTGAGAAGTTTATGATTTAGTGGAGAAGACAGGTCAATGGAATTTAAATCTAAAGTGGCAGGTGTCATAATAAAGAAAGGCATGTGGTGGTATTTTAAGGGTTCAGAGGGAGGGATGTAACCAGCTCAGGAGTTGACAGTGGGTGGCAGGTCTGAGAGAATGTGCCATTTGCAACGTCTTGAAGAATAGTTGGGAGAAGAGGACTGGGTAAAGGCAAAGAGATCTAGGAGCACTTGAGCAAATAAATATACAGGAGTTTGAAGCACCACGTGTGTTATGTTTGGTGGTATTCCAGGTAATTGTGTATATTGCGAGTGCAAAGTTTGGGTTTTGGAGTGGTGGGAGATGAGACTTGGGATCCAATCTTAGAGGTTTTGTTAGGCCTTCTAAGGATTTTGCTTTTATTATCTAGGCAAAGAACAGTCACTGAAGAGCTTTAAATAGAAAATTAAAGGAGTTAGTTTTGCATTTTAGATCATTTAGGGGGAATTTAAAAAGTTTCTTGTTGACAATTCATGAATATGTCCTGTTTCTCTAATTAGATTATATCTTCTTGGGATATATACCTTTCTAATTCACATTGTTTCACATAGATGTTCATTGAACAAACATTAGTTTTGGTTTTATTGATTTTAATTTCATTACTGATTTATATGTAACAAAACTGGCCTAGTCACTTTCAGTAAAATTTGCAACTGCCAAGTTTGAGTATGATAATATAATCCAGAGCCTGCTGTAAACGGAATTAATATTTTAAAACTATTAATAATAATAATCCATTAAAAGTTTATAAAGAAATTTATGCTTTTTATTATTGAAAGTAGCAAATTAGCATTTGTCTTATTATGAAGTAGATCATAAGAAGGAAAAGACTTATTTATAATTATGACTGTTATATGTGATATATATACAACATATATTACTACTAATATACATGTATGTGCGTGTACACACATACACACACACACACACACACACAGAGTTTCTTTTTAAATTCAAGAATTCAAAGCCTAAGAGCTAGGTTATAAGAATGAGAGTTCAATGTAAGATGTAAGGAGTGGAATTTTATATTTGCATTAATGAAATGATTTGTTTTTTTACACTATACAATATTTTTCTTTTAAATTTAGTTTTTGATGATGAAGAAGAAAGCAAATTGACCTATACAGAGATTCATCAGGAATACAAAGAACTAGTAAGTATTTTTCCCACTGATTTTAAAAGGTAATTAGAATAATATTAATTTTAGCTTTTCTAAATTAAAAACATGGATTTTTCCATTTTAAAATTCTTTAATTAAAATAAAATCCCACTTTGAGGAACATGGCTGGCTCAGTCATAGAGCATGAGTTAAGCTTGGGATCATGAGTTTGAGCCCAGTATTAGGCATAGAGCTTACTTAAAAGTTAAAAACAAAAAAACAAAAAAAACACATACAATCTACCCTAGTAGTACTACAGTTCCATCAGGCCGCAAGGCTTCTCTGAGTATTTCACCCTTTTGACTTCTTATCTCTTCTACTCTAGAATCTAAGGAATGGATTTAGGACAACTATTTTAAAGGACTTTGCATCTAATCTTTAATTTTTTTTCTTATTCTTCTGATTCATCTAGAGAAGTGTTAATTATCAATTTGACATGATTGTTTTGTGATTTTTAAAAATGTCTCTGAGTAGCAGAAAAGTTGTACCACATTGAACATCATAACTCTGACTTCCATTATTTCAAGTAGAGGAAATAAAATTTCATTTGATTCTCTGCAAAAATTTTAACTTTTTCTTGTTTGGGTTTTTTTTAGTAGACATTGTCATTGCCATATAATATGATTTTATGATTTTCTGTAGATTAATAATTGTAAGCAAGCATTTGATTATCTTTTTCTAAACTCAATACTTAACATGAAAACTGTCTTTTGGAATTTTTCTATGTAAGTTATAAAAGTTAAACTTTCTCTTTTTAGGTTGAAAAGCTGTTGGAAAGTTACCTCAAAGAGATTGGGATTAATGAAGATCAATTTCAAGAAGCATGCACTTCTCCTCTTGCAAAGACACGTACATCACAGGTTTTGCTTTTGTGTTACTCTGCTGACATAGAGTTTTAACAAAAATATCCAGGGGTTCGCTTAAATTTGGCTATGTTTGATTGTCAAAGTATCCCATTTTAGATTTTGTAAGAGTAAAAAGCTAATTCATCACATATGGGTTCTTTTTTATAATTACCTCAAGAAACAATAATTAGAGGTATTAATGAGTTAATGCAGTTAAAAAGGAACTTTCCAAAAGCAGAACTATAATAGATGAAAGGTTTTGTCCAAACTAATGTTTTATTTATATAGATCTTGGATAGTTTTTCATATGCCCCCTTTTTATCACAGCAGTTTCATAGTAAACACTTCCTGGGACCTACTTCCCTTAGAACTACTTTTCCTGTCACGTTAGTTCTGCAGTACTGGTTTGAATTCAGTATTATGTATATTTCTAATTAATAGCTCCTGAGGGCTCATGCTAGCTGCTGTTTTAGGCACTTGACATGTATTATAGCAATAATCTTCCTGATGCCTCTTAAGAGTTTGGCCCTTTGGGTACCTGAGTTAGTTGGTTAAGTGTCCAACTTTTGATTTCAGCTTAGGTCATGATCTTCTGTTTCGTGGGTTCAAGCCCAGTGTCAGGCTCTCCACTGACAGCGCAGTCCTGCTTAGGATTCTCTCTCTCCCTGTCTCTCTGACCCTTCTTTGCTCTCTCTGTCTCTCTCTCTCAAAATAAATAAAGAAACTTTAAAAAATCTAAAAAAATTGAAAAAAAAAAGAATTTGGCACTATTTTATTTCCATGTAGAAATGAAAAAAACTAATGCACATACATATTAAACAGCTAATGCAAAGTTCATTGCTAAGTAAGTAGTAGTGCCAGGATGCCAGTCCAGGCACGCCAGCTGCAAGCCCTTGCGCAGAGGTTCAGGATGGGGATATGTTGCTACTCCCCAAATAGCCTTCTTAATAAGTTGCTTTAGCTTTCCATTTTCTACTAAATAAACTCCAATTTCTTAGCCAGATGATAGTGAGGATTGTCTATCATATGACCCTAAATTATATTTCCAATCTTCTGCTGTAGTTCTCTAATACGTTATGTACTATAGTCATTATAGGCTACTTGTTCTTGTAAGCATCCGTGCATCTGGCTTTGTCCATGCCATTCCCAAACCCTGCAATGTTTGGCCCTCACCTTCCCACCACATTATCTTTTCCTTACCCAAGAATCCCTCTTACATAAGGGCCTTGCTAAAATGTTACTTTTTGTGACAGCTCTCCTGATCCCTCTTATGCTAGGGTAGACTAGCACTCATTCTACCTCACTGGACACTTTTACATTTTTGCTAGAATTACAGTTTCTGAGAAGTCTGTTTGCTTTACTAGATTATAAGTTCTTTGAGCTGTTTTGAGAATCTTTGCATTTCCAGTGTCTAGCACAGAGATGAGAATTTAGTTCCTAGTATGAAGTTCTTAATAAATTATCTTCTTATCATGGCCTAGAAGTGGTTGCTTTGACTACTGTTTAATCCAGCACTTCCTACTGTAGTTCTCCTTGCACAAGTTTTGCTTATTTAATGATCATCTCCAATTCTAGAGACAGAGCATCTTTAATATGATTTGACATTTTGAAAAATATATTTAACTATTATTGGTATGCTGCAATAATGTAAATAAACATTTGATTTTAGTTAATAGTGCTGTAAAGCAAAAGTTGTTTTACATTTCAACAATAACTTTTATTCTATATGTACCATAAGTTTACTTTAAGGAATAATAATAGGCATTTTTTACTTCTCCTTTATAGTTGAACGGGAATAATTTGAAAATTATTTAGGTTTCTGTTAAGACATTGATATTTGTTTTTATTTTCCTTGTTTTTCAGGAATATTTTTTATTTTGGTTAATAATTGTCAACCTCTTAATTAAGCCCTTGTGAAAGA
This sequence comes from Hyaena hyaena, assembly GCF_003009895.1. Taxonomy (NCBI): domain Eukaryota; kingdom Metazoa; phylum Chordata; class Mammalia; order Carnivora; family Hyaenidae; genus Hyaena; species Hyaena hyaena. Next base: position 21,102 of record NW_024081371.1, read on the forward strand.
GCCTGAATTACTTTGTGAATAAAGATGTTTATGCTAATGGTAGACCCATCTATCTTTTGTTTTCATTGTTAGGATAACTTTAAATTATTTGTGAATGAAGATGTTCAGAATTTTAAAATATTGTTTTCAGTGCAAGAGTAATGCATCTTTCTCTTTTGTTCTGTCATGTAAGACCTTTTGATTTATTTGGAGTTGATTGGTAATACAGTCTTGTTATGTATTAGGAGACAAGCCTTTTGATATAGACAGACCTAGATGTGAGTCCTAGATCTTTCACTTACTAGCTATAAGACCATGGAGACTGTTGTACTGTTTTCGTTTCTTATCCATTCTGATTCTCAGTTTCCTTATCTGTAAAATATGGGTAGTATCTACTTTGGAAAGTTTTTGCAAAATTTAAGAGATAATATTCATAAAGCATTTAGCACAATACCTGACATTTATAAAGTGATCTATAAATGGAAGCACCTCCCAATTAATACTGGCTATTTTGGTGGTTGATTAGCAGTGTGCTAATTAGGCCAGGGTCACTGGTTCAATCCCCCGTGGACTAGTTAGCTGTGTTCTCTTCTGGAGCAAACAGTTAGCATTAGATACTGAATAGCAGCAACCTGATTCAGTCAGCACAAGGCCATCACCATTACCAGAAAAACACAGCTCAAAGCTATGTTATTTGCTGCTTTGCAGCAATAATCTAATCTTTATACATGAAGTTCAGATTGCTGATTATATTATGAGAATGTAGGGTGCCTAAGAATTAATTCAAGAAACGAGTTGCTTGCCCTGGATTACTCAGGAGGTAATTTTTATTTTGGTTTGGTTTGCTTGGTTTGGTTTCAGTTGTTTAAACCAGCTCCCACTGAATTTTACTGCTAACGCCCACTTAACAAAATTCTTTTCACCGGGTTTGGTCATCATTATACCTATACCACTGCTTCTGCCATACTCTATTGATGCAGCAGGAGTAGCAAGGAATGCATCAGATGAAGAACTCTAGTTTAAAACAACAACAAAAAAACCTGTGAAGACATGTTTTTCTGTTATGTATGTGATTTTTAAAAAAATGCTTATGCATTAACCTCAGAAAATATGATATAACTACTGAAATATTTATTGTTTCAGTCATCTTCAGTTGAATTTTGTAATTTTGTGGTATTTTCCAACTTAAGTAGGCAAAATTTACTTCCTTTGTTGTGAGTTCCTTGTGATTTTTTGTTGAGGATAAAGTTCATCATTGATTTCTATGTACTGCGTTGCAAAAGACATATATGGCAAGAGACAAACAGTATTTTTTGTTTTTGTTTTTTACTAGATTTGCTTTGACTTTTGTAATATAAAAATTAATACTTTTATATTATGATAGTAATTTGGCAAAATTATACTGTTTTTCCAATAACTTGTATCATTGAAGGGATTATATATGTGATGTAACTTTCATTTTCTAAAATACACATAGGATAATTCACAATATTGTGTATGAGTGCTAGTAAGATTTTTAAAGATTAATAGACTATTTTTTAGAGCAGTTTTAGGTTTACAGAAAATTGAGCAGATAATACAGTGTCCCTTATTTTTTTAAAAATATTTATTTATTTTTTGAGGGAGAGGGAGAGAGTGCAAGTGGGAGAGGGGCAGACAGAGAGGGAGACTTAGAATCTGAAGCAGGCTCCAGGCTCTGAGCTATCAGCACAGACTTGAACTCACGGACTGTGAGATCATGACCTGAGCCAAAGTCAGACACTTAACTGACTGAGCCACCCAGTCACCCCATAAAATGTCCCTTATTAACATCTTTCATTAGTGTGGTATATTCATAAAAATTGATGAGTCAGCATTGATATATTATTATTGACTATTGTCCACAGTTTATATTAAGGCTTACTTTTTGTGGTTTACATTTCTATGGGTTTTGCCAAATATATTGTCATATATCCACCATTACAGTATGTTACACAATAGTTTTACTGCTTAAAAATCCCCCTGTATCCTACATATTTATTCTTTCCATCCTTGCCTCTGCCAACCACTGCATTTTACTGTCTCTCTAGTTTTGTTTTTTCCGAGTGTCATATAATTGGGATTATGTGGTATATACCTTTTCAGACTGGCTTCTGTCATTAAGCAATATGAATTTAAGGTTCTTTCATATTTTTGTTGTTTAATAGTTCATTTCTTTTTATTGTTGAGTAATATTCCATTAACTATTAAACCATGGTGGATGTACCATAGTTTATCACTTTACCTTTTGAAGGACATTTTGGTGGCTTCCAGTCTTTGGTAATTATGAAAAGACTACTACAAATATTTGTATTCAGAGATTTTCATGGACATAAAAGTTTTCAACTTATTTGGGCAAACACCTAGAGCAAGACTGGTGGTCATATGGTAAAGTTAAGTTTAGCTTTGTAAGAAATTGCCATACTCTCTTCTAAAGTAGTTGTACCATTTTGCATTTTCACCAGCAATGAATGGGAGCTCCTCTTGCTCTACATCTTCGGCACCACTTGGTATTATCGGTTTTTTTGCAGTTTAGTCTACATATGTAGAGGTTTATTTTTGCCCATTTTAAAATTGAGTTGTTTGTTTTCTAGTACTTGAGTTGTAAGACTTCTTATATAAATTTTTGATACAAGTCTTCTTTATCAAATATGTGTTTTGCAAATACTTCACAAAATTTTCTTCCATGACTTATCTTTTCCTTCTCTAACAAAGTGTTTCACAGAGTAGAAGTTTTTGTTTTGTTTTGTTTTGTTTTGTTTTTTCAGTGAAGTCCACGATCAGTTTTCTTTCATGGATTATGCTTTTGGTGTTGTGTCTTTGGAAGTCATTGCCAAACCCATGGTTATCAAGATTTTTCTATGCTATCTTCTAGAAGTGTTTCGGTTTTGTTTTTTACATTTAAATCTTGTGTTCCATTTTGAGTTAATTTTTATGAAAAGTGTAAGTTTAATGTTTAGATTCATTTTTTGTACGTAGATGTCCAGTTGTTGTAGCACTGTTCGCTAGAAAGGTGATCTTTTCTACGTTGGATTGCCTTCGTTTCTTTGTCATAGGTCAGTTGACTATATTTGTGGTGGTCTGTTTTCAGATTCTTTCTGTTCTGTTAATCTAGAACAGAAATTGGTGTATGTTCATTCACCAATACCACACTGTCTTGATTGTGGCAGTTTATTTATTTAAGTTTATATATTTATTTTGAGAGAAAAAGAGTGAATGAACAGCGAAGGGACAGAGAAAGAGAGAGACAGAGACAGAGACAGCTGAGCCTAACATGGGGCTCTGAGCTGACAGAACCGTGGGAAAATGACCTGAGCCAATATCAAGAGTTGGACATTTAACTGACTGAGCCAACCGGGTGCCCCTTGATTACTGTAGTTGATAGTAAGTCTTGAAGTCAGGTAGTGTTAGTACTTTGTTTTTTTTAATATTGTGTGGCCATTCTGAGTCTTTTGACTTTTCATGTATATTTTAAAACTGGTTTGTTGTTATCTACAAAATAACTTGCTGGATTCTCTTTGGGATTGCATAAATCTACAGATCAAATTAGGAAGGATTGACATGTTAGCAATATTGAGTCTTTTTATCTATGAATGTGGAATATATCTCCATTTATTTAGATTATCTTTGATTTCTTTCATCAGAGTTTTTTAGTTTTCCTCCTATAGATCTGTGCATTTTGTTAGGTTTATTCCTAAATACTTATTTTATTGTGGAACTAATGTAAATGTGTTTTTTTGTTTCATATTCCCGTTATTCATTGCTGGTGTATAGGAAAGCAATTGATTTTTGTATAGTAACCTATCCTGCAGCTTTGCTATAATTAATTATTAGTTCTAGTAGTTTCTTTTTTAAAAAAATGTTTATTTATTTATTTTGAGTGCGACAGAGCATGAGCAAGGGAGGGGTAGAGAGAGAGGGGGAGACAGAATCCCAAGCAAACTCCACACCATTAACACAGAGCCCAATGCAGAGTTTGAACTCAGGAACTGCAAGATTATGACCTGAGCCAAAACCAAGAATCGGTTTGGTTAATCGATGCTTAACCAACTGAGCCACCCAGGCACCCTCTAGGAGTTTCTTTAAATTGAGTCTTTGGGATAATCTACAGGCAGTCCTGTCATCTGTGAACAAAAATAGTTTTATTTCTTCCTTCCTAATCTTTGTGCCTTTAATTTCCTTTTCTTAATGCATTAACTAGGATTTCCAGTATAATGTGGAATGGGAGTGGGAGAGGGGACTTGTTTCTGATCTTAAAGGGAAAGTGTCTAGTTTCTCACGATTAAGTATGGTGTTAGCTGTCAGGGTTGTTTTTTTTAATGGTTTTATTTATTTATTTATTTATTTTGCTTTTTAAAAAATGTTTATTTTTGATTGAGAGAAAGTGAATGAGGGAGGGTCAGAGGGGAGGGGGACAGAGGATCTGAAGTGGGCTCTGTACTGACAGCAGAGAGCCCTATGCAGGGCTCAAACTCATGAACTGTGAGATCATAACCTGAGCTGAAGTTGGTCACCTAACTGACTGAGCCACCCAGGCTCCCCAGGTGTCAGTTTTTTGTAGATGTTCTTTATCAGGTAAAGGAAATTCCTCTCTATTCCTCATCTGCTGTGAGTATTTATCATGATTGGATGTTGGATTTTGTCAAATGCTTTTTCTACATCTATTGATATGATCATATGATTTTTCTTTTCAGTCTCTTGGTGTGATGGATTACATTAATTCATTCCAGGGTATTGAACCAGCCTTGCATAAGAATAAATCCCACTTGGTCATGGTCTATAATTCTTTTTATTTTTTTTTATTTTTTTTTAAATTTTTTAATTTTTTTTTTTTTTTTTTATTTCTAGGAGAGAGAGAGAGAGAGCGTGAGCAGGGGAGGGTCAGAGAGAGAGGAAGTCACAGACTGAAACAGGCTCCAGGCTCTGAGCTGGCAGTCAGCACAGAGCCCGACGCGGGGCTCGAACCCACGAACCGCGAGATCAGGACCTAAGCGAAAGTCGGACGCTTAACCGACTAAGCCACCCAGGCGCCCCACTATAATTCTTTTTATACACTGTTGGATTCTATTTGCTGATAAATTTGGGTGTTTTTGTATCTCTGTTCATGGGATTCCTTCTTGTTGTGTTGTTGTCTAGTTTCGGTATTAGTGTAATGCTAGCTACATAAAATAGGTTACAGAATACTCCTGCTTCTGTCTTCTGGAAGAGAGTGTAAAGAATTGGTATAATTTCTTTTTTCTGTTTTTGAGGATTCTTATCTGAGGGCAGTTTTTCAGATGTCTGTTTAAATACATGTAAAATCCTAATCTGAATCATGCAGAGAGGAGTGGTGGAAAAATTGCATAGACATTGAGTAAGTTATATACATAGAAGAGATAGGGAATTTCAAAGTCATACTTTTTTTCTCCTTAATAGTTTGAATCAATAGAAAGTCTTTTACATCTGCTATGATATTTTACTTCTGCAAACAAATATTTAATCATTATTTTTTGAGAAATAATATGAATGTATAACTTTTCTTTAAAGTTATATATTTTTTTTGTAGAGGATTTTATAATTTCTTCATTTAATGTTTGGTAGAAATTATCAGTGGACCAACCTAGACCTGGTGTTTTCTGTTTGGGAAGGTTATTAATTATTGATTCCTTCTCTTTAATAGGTATAGACTTATTCAGATTGTTTATTCTTGTGCGAGTTTGGCATATTGATAAGTTGTATATTCACTTAGTTAGAAATATTTTAGGGGCCCCTGGCTGGCTCAGTTGGTTGAACGTCTAGCTCTTGATTTTGGCTCAGGTTATGATCCCAGGGTCATGGGATCAAACCCCATGTTGGGCTCTGCACTAAGTGTGGAGGCTGCTTAAGATTCTCTTTCTTGTTCCCCAACTCATGTGCTTTCTCTTAAAAAAAAAAAAAAATTATTTTAAAATTTCTCTTAAAAAGAAATTTCCTTTAAGACTACAGTCGACCTTTTAACAACACAGGTTTGAACTATGTTGGTCCACTTCTACACATATATATAAAAAAAAAAAGGTTTTTTAAATGTTTATTCATTTTTGAGAGAGCAAGAGAGAGAGAGAGACAGAACATTAGCAGGGGAGGGGCAGAGAGAGAGGGAGGCACAGAATCTGAAGCAGGCTCCAGGCACTGAGCTGTTAGCACAGAGCCCAGTGCAGGACTAGAACCCATGAACCACACAAGATGATGACCTGAGCTGAAGTCAGACATTTAACTGACTGAGCCACCAAGACGCCCTTACACAGATTTTTTTTTTTTTTATAAATACAGCAGAGTACTGTAAATGTATTTTATCTTCCTTATGATTCTTTTTAAAAATTTTAATTCTAGTATAGTTAACATACCATATTATATTGGTTTCAGGTGTACAGTATAGTGATTCAACAATTTTATACATTACTCACTGCTCATTATGATAGGTTTACTCTTAATCCCCTTCATCTATTTCACCTATACCCTCACCCACCTCCCTTCTGGTAACAATCACTCTATTTTCTATAGTTAAGAATTAGCTACAAGTTAACTATTTTCTGTAGTTTTGGTTGTCTCTTTCTTTGTTTACCTGATTTGTTTCTTAAATTCCACATATGAATGAGATTAAATGGTATTTGTCTTTCTTTCTAGATCCTTCCATGTTGCTTCAGATGGCAAGCTTTCGTTCTTTTTTATGGCTAAACAATATTCCAGTGTGTGTGTGTGAGGGGGGGGTGGGTGTGTGTGTCTATACATACACACCAGCTCCTTTTTTTTTTTTAAAGTTTATTTATTTGAGAGAGAGCGAGCTAGGGAGAGGCAGAGAGAGAGGGAGATAGAGAATCCCAAGAAGTCTCTGCACTGTCAGTGTGGAGGCTGATATGGGTCTCAAACCCAAAAACTGTGAGAATTGAGCTGAAATCAAGAATTGGATGCTTAACCAACTGAGCCACTCGGGTGCCCAACACCTCTTCTTTATTCATCTATACTTTATCTGTTCATCTATCATTGGATACTTGGGCTGTTTCCATAATTTGGCTCTTGTAAATAATGTAAGTAATGCTGCAGTAAATATAGGGTTGCATATATCTTTTTGAATTAGTGTTTTCATTTCTTTGGGTAAATACCCAGTGGTGGAATTATTGGATCCTAGCCCATTTTTAATTTTTTGAGGAAGCTCCGTATTATTTTTCCATACCAGCTGCAACAGTTTGCATTCCTACCAACAGTGCCTGAAGGTTCCTTTTTCTCCGCATCCTTGTTGTTTCTGGTATTTTTGTGTTTTACTTTTTTGTGTGTTAACACTTGCTGTTTCTTGTGTTTTTGATTTTAGCCATTCTGACAAGTGTGAGGTGATGTATCATTGTGGTTTCAATTTGCATTGCCCTGATGATGAATGATGTTGAGCATCTTTTCATATGTCTTCTTTGGAGAAATGTCTGTTCATCCTCTGCCCAATTTTAATTGGATTATGCGTTTTTTTGGTGTTGAGTTGTGTAAGTTCTTTATGTATTTTGGATACTAACCCTTTATTGGATATGTCCTTTGCAAATATCTTCCCCCATCCAGGAGGTTGCCTTTTAGTTTCCTTATGATTTTCATAATAACATTTTCTTTTCTATAGCTTATTGTAAGAATGTGGTATATAAAACATATAACATATACAATGTGTGTTAATTGGTGTAATATGTAATTGGCAAGGATTCTGGTTATCAGTAGGCTATTAGTGGGTGAGCTCGGGGATGTCAAGAATGATATACAGATTTGTGACTGCATAGAGGTCAGTGCCCCAAGCCCAATGTTGTTCAAGGGTCAACTGCACTTTTTTTTTTTAAATGTTTATTTATTTCTGAGAGAGAGAGTGTGTGTGTGTGCACACAAGCGGGGGAGAAGCATAGAGAGGAGACACAGAATCTGAAGTGGGCTCCTGGCTCTGTGCTGTCAGCACAGAGCTTGACATGGGGATCGAACTGGTGAGATAATGCCCTGAGCCAAAGTCAGATTCTTAACTGACTAAGCCCCCCAGGTGCCCCTGTACTTCTTCTATCCATGTGTTATTTAGAAGTGTATTGTTTAGTCTGCAAGAATTTTAGTTTTTTTCATCTATCATTCTGTTCCAGATATCTAGTTTAATTCTGTTGTGGTCTGAGAGGACACTTTGTATGATTCCTATTCTTTTAAATTTATTAAGATGTGTTTTATGGCCCATAATATTGTCTATCTGGGTGAATTTTTCATGTGTGCTTGAGAAGAATGTATATTTTTCTGTTGTTCTAGAAGTATCAATTTGATCCAGTTGGCTGAAGGTACTGTCTTGTTCAACTATGTCCTTACTGATTTTCTGATGGATCAGTCTATTGTTGATGGAAGGTGTTGAAGTCTCCAACTGTAATCATGAATTCATCTGTTTCTTCTTGTAGTTCTATTAATGGAGCAGTGTAAGAACATGAAATCACTGTACCTTTCAAAATATGGTATGGTGAACTCTAAGCAGAGATAACCATAGGGTAATCTTAGGCTAAGTATGAATATATTTGAATGTCTTATAAACTCATTGAAGTCAGATTTTCAAATGCTCAGTGTTCATTTTTTTGTTGATGTGCTTTTCTCAGATAACAGCACATTTACTTTATCTCAGTCTTCTGTCAAAGTAGTTTCACATTTCAGATAGTTTAGTGAGTATGTGGGGAAGTGTTGTTTTTAAACTAGTTTTTTCTTTTTTTGAGTTAACTCTTGTATTTAGTCCCTCTAACTGCCTTTATTGGAATTTCATGTCCATTTCCTTGAACCAGAAGAACCCTATTGCTATAAAGTTGTTAGGTTTAGTGCACCATTTTTATATTTAACCAGCCTCAATAGGACCAGAACAATTATTTTTTATGGGTACTTTTCAGTTTAAAAAGTGCTTTCTCATCTTACTTAATTTCAACACCCAGCCGGAAAGTTATTATTATATTTCTTTTATGCTAAAGTGAAAAATTTTCATATTGTAGCATCTCTGAAATAAGAATCCATTTTATAATGAATGACATATTATAATTTAATTGGCAGGTTCTTTTTTCTTGTTAGTACGTGAAGTAATGGTTTATTTTACTCATCTTTGGAATCTTAGATTCAACAAAATACTGTATTACTATTATTATTAGAGTATTAATTTACAGAGGAAGAAACTGAAGCTCAGAGGACTAAATGATATGTCCAGAGTCACACAGCTAGTACATGGTTAAGCAGGAAGTGGGCTTATGATATTAAGGGCTCATTTTCTTCCAATGTTTCAATGGTTCTCAAGCTTAATGTTGTAAGAATTATCTGTGGAGATACATGAACACCCATCCTTTAGAAATTTAGATTTATTATGTCTAGGGTAGGTCTTAGGAATATGCATTTCTTAGATGCATCAAGGAACATACTTAAGTATCAACTCAAACTCCGACTTGCTGATAAAAGCTCCGGTTGATACAATGCTATCAGTAGCATTGCCCTCCAAGAGTTTATTAGTGATGAAGATAAAGTCCTTGATATCACTAATAAGTCTAGGAAGCCCCAGAACAACGTTTTGCGGGGGCATAATCCCATAAAGATGTTTTGGCAGACGTCACTAATCTATCACAGAGACTATCCACAAGTGTTTTCAACACTGAGCTTTGGGCTGAAACTTTCAGTCAAGCCTATCTGCGATGCTCTGCTGTGGATCTTTTGAACAGTGTATGTGAATTTAATGGGAAAGAATTTTCCATCATTTTTTTTTCCTTCAGTCGACTCCTTATAAATGTCACAGAGAGCTGCTTTTGCATTTTGTTTTGTTTTGCTATGTACTGTGGTTGTTTAGGGTGGGAGCTGGTTGCTGGAAGAAGGGCTCCTTCCTCTTTGCTTAGGACTGCTGGACGGAGGTTTTGTTGAGGTGTCTGACATTATTGCTGCTCCCCACCTGGTAAACAATTGTTGCTTCTGCATGATTTTGTGTATTCATTTTTTCCATTAATATCATGTAAAGCTTGAAATAAGATTTTAGTAAGTGCATAAAATTTGAGTGATTTGGGTTTTCACACATTTCAAATTTTATTCTACTTATTGTTGATTAGCTTGGGAATTGGTTTGCTCTTTAATACAGCAATAGTTCCCTGTAGTTAAGGAAATGTTAATTTGGGTACTCCAGGTAGACACCTTAGTTTTTCCACTAATTTATCACATTTTTTTTCATCCAGAAAATGATTTCACATTATCATTTCTAACTTAACCTCTATAGAAACTTTCTACATATAGAACTACAGTTGTGTTTTCATATTATTAATACCTCATTATACTTAATATCCAGATTCCATTTTTTGCATTTACTTTTATTTGACTTGGTACTTTTATTAACTAAGGGATAATTTTGTAATTACTGATTTATTTTTAACTATAAATTTCAAGTGACAGAATAAAAACCAAATAGATACCTTTATTTTGGCTGAAAAACAAATCCAGATATTGAAGTTGTAACTTAAAAAACAGAAGTCCAATTTCTGTGCTGTTTTTCAGAGTTACTCAGCACTGGCTCATTTGGAAAATGTATCATCGCCATCAGCCTTAGCTTCTTGGAGGCGTGGGGGTTGGGAGAGTTAGCCTCTTGAGAGCCTACATTAAAGGCTTTTAGAATCTTAAAATTTTCCTTTTGAGTCATCTGACCATAAATAATAATACAGAATTCCTCAGTTGATAGAAATGGTTTGCCATAGAAATGATCTATGTGGAAAATAGTTTTAAAACTTGAATCTTCATTTAACTTCCAGACTTCTTTCCATAGGCCATTTTGCAACCTGTGTTGGCAGCAGAAGATTTTACTATCTTTAAGGCAATGATGGTCCAGAAAAACATTGAAATGCAGCTGCAAGCCATTCGAATAATTCAAGAGAGAAATGGTAAAATTTTGAAATTAGAAATCTAAGTGCTAAATGCATTTTGTTTTGCAGTTTTGACTCTTCTATTATGGTCTTAAATGTAACTGCTTTGTATGAATTTATTTCAAGCTTGAAAATCTGTGGCTGAGTTAAGAGATTCAAGAATGTAGTTTTCCTAATCAGCATGTGTTTGCCCTCTCAAAGAAAGCAGACTAGAATCTGATTCAATGATGCTTTAGGTCTCAAGAGAGCTTGAATTCCTTCTCTTCCTAGCCATTTTGTTAAGAAATTCAGTATTTTTGAGTGATCATACTTATGGTTGAGAGAAGGTGACTACTCTTTTCCTTCTGGCTTATCATTGTTAGGACCTTTGTAGGAGACAGTGGCTCTCCAGAGTTAGTTAGTGAGCTTTGGAAGTATTTGGAGGATTGTTGAAAGACATATGGCTGTCTCCCATTTCTGATTCAGTAGGTCTGGAGTGGGATTGAATACTTTGCATTTTTAGCAAGTTCCCAGGTGATCATAAAGCTGCTGATCTTAGGACCAAACTGTTCCAGGGCAGTGGGCAGGTATGCACTACCATCAGGTGGAAAGGGAAACAGATTTCAAAGCCCCAGTAGCCCTCTTTAGTTTTATTTATTCCCCAACTCTCTTGCCTTATCTCAGTTTCTCCCTAGCTTTTCCTGCTTTTATTCATTTTTGAATATTTGAATTACATTTGGCATTTTGACTCAAAACATCTGAGTTTCTAACCATACTTCTTATTATTGTACAATCTCCTTTTCAGTCTAGATTCTTATCTCCTTTCAGATTTCTGGCTCTAATAACCTGGACTTGATACCTATATGTTCCTTTGTTCAATGGACTGCACTGATATTCTTGACCATGCTATATTCTTCTTTGGCAGCAGGACCTTCTTTAAAAAATTGTTTCTTGAACATGTGAGAGCTATAGTTCAGTTGTACTGTTCGTTTTTTTGTTTTTATCTTTGTGTATTTTTGAGAGAGACAGAGAGACAGAGCAAGTGGGGGGGGGCAGGGAGAGAGGGAGACCTTAATCTGAAGCAGGCTCCAGGCTCCAAGCTGTCAGTACAGAGCCCGACGCGGGGCTCGAACCCACGAACTGTGAATTTGTGACCTGAGCTGAAGTTGGATGCTTACCCAACTGAGCCACCCAGGAACCCCCTGTTTTCTTTTAAAGATCTGGAACATGCGGGGTGTCTGGATGGCTCAGTTGGTTAAGCGTCCGACTTGGGCCCAGGTCATGATCTCACAGTTTGTGGGTTCGAGCCCCACATCGGGCTCTATGCTGACAGCTAGCTCAGAGCCTGGAGCCTGCTTCGAATTCTGTGTCTCCCTCTCTCTCTGACCCTCCCCTGCTCATGCAGTCTGTCTGTCTGTCTGTCTGTCTGTCTCTCTCTCTCAGAAATAAAAAAAAATTTTTTTAAATAAATAAAGATCTGGAACATGCAGCAAGAGGTTTCTATTGTTGCAGGACAAACACTGGGCTGTTGCAGGGCCCCTTGTGGATTCTCCTCTTGTTAGTCTGACGTGAGTATAGACTACCTCTTAGAGCTAACCACCACCATAACTATCCTGTAAGATCCTAGAATACTTATACAGCAGGTGAAAGAGGTGATGTCTGTGGGTAGGAGATAACACCATCCTAACCCTGAACTACACATGACACTGTGCTGTGAATTTAATGTAAAGAAACTCTTTCTTTGTCTTTGTACCATGGTTTACTTTATAAAATCCTTTTCTCTGAATGTTCCTGCAATTATGCTTTCTTATGACCTGTTGGATAGAGAATGTGAATAATAATTTTATGTTAGTTAAAATTGTTTTGGGGAGAGCAGTTTTGATAAAAGAGATAGTGGACTTGATATTGGCACTCTATAGTGTTCAGTTTGGAATTCAACTGGAAACTCATTTAGATTTTAATATAAGGAAAGGGAACAAGTATACTGGCAGGATGCCTCAGGCTGCCACTAGCAGGAAGCCTCAGCAAAAATGTCCTAAGCAGTAAGAAATTATCATCTCCCGGAATGAGAAGTTCAGAAAAAGAAGGAAAGGAAGATGGTGCATGTTGGTTAAGTTAAAGACTTAGTGATATTATCAAGAATGCTGACACTTTCCATCTTTATACTCTGCTATTGTCAGGATCTTCTCTCATAACTGTACTCTGAATGCATTGAATAAGACTCAGCAATGTCTTATGAAGAAAAGGGGTGTTTCTTCCTGTACATTTCTTTTTGTGAGCAAGACAGCCCTTGCATGGAAGCCTCGTAGGAGTTTCCCCCTCAGGTCCTATTGATCAGGATTTGGGTCACATGCCTTTCTTAAACCATCTGGCAGGGGAAAGGAGACCATTATGATTGGCTTAAGTCATATGAATCACTCTCCTGCGGTGGCATAGGGCTCTGCCTCTAAGTACTTGGCTACCTGCTAATTAAACAAATCTGCCTTATATTAGCAAGGGAGGGTGAGACAATGATGCAGACTAATGCTGGTGTCAAACCACAGGGTGAGACTGGTTGCTTACTTTTAGGTAAAAATTAAGACTTAGATTCTGCCACAGCATTTTTAGTACTTGGATTTAAGAATGTTGCTTAGTTTAGATCCGGGGGCTAGTACCTTATATCAATGTTGATTGTACTAAAAACTGCAGACCATTTGAAAATTGTCTTTGTGGTAAGAAAAATTCAAAGGCTCTCTGGATTCTTGGTTGTATTTTATCAAAGAATTTTTTTGGGAAATGCAAATCAGAGCATTATTTAGATGGCTTTGAAGTATTGCATACTGTTGCATTATTCTTTCCTTAGTTTTTTTCATTTTCGTTAGAAATATTATTAGAGAATACTAATTGTATATCTTTTGACTGAGCAAAAATGCATTAATGTGTTTTATCGATGTCAGTTTTCTGGTTGTGACGCTATACTATAATTTGCAAGATGTTACCATTAGGAGAAAACTGAAAAAAGGTGCATGCATAGCATTTCGCTCTCTTATTTCTTAAAACTGCATGTGAATCTGCAATTATCTCAAAATAAAAAGTTTAATTAAAAATGTATTTAAACATCAAGGGGATTCAAACCATAAAGCTACTTTAATTTAGAGCTGATCCAAAATCTCATAGTCATTTGTGAATCGAAGGTAGAAATGGAAGGTAAAAATTAAGAGACATGCTGCTGATGTGGGAATATACTAATTATAGATATGAACAGAACACTAATTACCAGTCTACCTGCTTATCCGGAAGATAAAGGTAATAAAGCAAATTCAACCAATTCTTAAAATTACTTGCCATGAATTATTATTTGCTTGGACTGAAGTTGGTATTGCCCTGGTTTATAGTTATTGGCCCGATATCTGGATAGAAGCTCTGAGGGTGGAGATTGTTTTATTCATCTTTATATTGCCCCTGAGTGCTTAGCACTGTGATTTTTCCCATGTAGTAAGCAGGGCCCCTTTCAGTAGCATTTGCTGTAGTATGAATGAAGAGTATTAACATACTGTTTCAATTAACAAAGTATTTTGTTTTGTAAACTCTTTTCACACTCAAGGGATACTTTTGAGAGCATAGTTCATTTTTAGGAGCTAAATGATTTCAGTGGTATATCCTCAGACAGTATGTGGTTAGGGGTGGTGATGGTTTATATTAACTAATTTCAATTGCTATATTATGGTTATTTTAAATAGGCAATACAAATAACAACTAAGAGAATTTCTAGGTAAAATTGTGGGTGTTTTGGTGGGGCTGATTTTCTAAAACAAGAAAAAGTTAAAAGACTATAATAATTAGAGAATAGCTTAGAACATTTTTTAAGTGAAAGATATGAGTAAACTGGTTTGTACTTCTTGGTGAGTTAGAGTAATGAGAAATAAATGTTTTCAGTTGAGTTCATATTCTTTTGTGTGGTCTTTGGTTTTGAACAGGTGTATTACCTGACTGCTTAACAGATGGTTCTGATGTGGTCAGTGATCTTGAACAGGAAGAGATGAAAATCCTGAGGGAAGTCCTTAGGTATCCTTCTTTAATTATTTTTTGAATGAATCATTAGTAATAGTATGATAAGGATCTGTTTATATATTTTCTATCCCCAAAATATTATGAACTAGAGAAAAAGATCTTTATTCTCTACTGAAAACCATAAAAATGATTTATCATTGTACTTGTTTATAACCACGTAAAACATTTTTTAATTGACAGAAAAGATGATTTTCACATGCCTCATACCATAACAGGCCAGATGGAAGGGTCTTTTACTCATCTCATCATGGGAACAGGAAACTAGCCACCAATGAGAAAAGTTGCAGTAGACCCAGTCTGATGCCTGGAAAGGGGTGTAGTGGCCTGAGTGAGGAAGTCACTCCATGCCTTCTGGACCTTGGTATTAGAGGTGGCTCATTCTAGGTGTCTACCAGTAGGAGGCGGGACATTCAGACTCCACAGACTGAATAGCTGACTGGGCAGGTACCCTGTAAGGGAAAAGTAGACAGTGGGAAGTGCCCATCCCAGATGACTGTCTTGCTGGTCTCTTCCTTGCCCCAGTTACATGATTCTCTGCCGGATGCCTGGCATGGAGTGTGCAGCACACTAAAGGAGCAGTTCTTTCTTCCTTGGGTCTATTGTCTCTTGACCCCTCTGGGAGATTTGGAAGGGAGTAGCAATTGCAGCACCTAATTTTTAAATCTCCTTTGAGAATGTATAGGTTAGGGCAAAAGGATTCGTGCAGCCAGTGTGTCACCTACAGAATGGGGCCTTGTCCTTTGAGGGCCCTTCCTTTCTCTTCAGCCATAACGACACACGTGACCGTCTCCTAGCATCCTGTAGTTCCACACCTACCCACTTCGTCCTCAGCTTCAAAGAGCAGAAGGGAGGACAGGTATGATGGTCGTTAGGAGGAGGGGCCTAGTGGGGAACTATGGAAGGAGCTTCATGACTTAATGCTCATTTCCAGAGGATTTGAGTGGTGGTGGGAGGGAGGCAGATATGCAGGTAAACCCAGCCTCTTCTGGCTGTGTCGTACTTTCCACAGCAGGGGCAGATGGGAGCCTGAGAAAATACAGAATGCATTGAGTTTATAGGTTTGAAGAGTTAAGGATATTGGTAATAGGTTTAGAGGACTGGTAGCTTGACTTATACTGATTGCTTCTGTTGGTTGATTTGTGGTCTGAAAATTGATCAGCATTGTACTTTTAGATTTTATTTTCTAAAAAGCCCTTAGGCTTTTGAGGGAGATATTCTACTATAAAGTAGTAGAGCTTAGTTATGAACATGTATGAGAGTTGACTTGGTTATTTTCCTAAATCAGAGGGCCTCAGTGAGCATTTTACAAAAGCTAAAAGGCTTTGGCATAATAACATCAGGAGAGCTTTGTGGTAGCTCTGATGCCACTGGAAAAACTAGAATGGGGGTAGAGATGAATCTTATCACTTTAAAGTGAGAGAGCAGATTTGCCATTCACGTTTGAGTTTGGGATTTCAAATCTATAGATCTTTGGTTAGTTAAGGGTCATTCACATATCCGGAAGAAATGAGTAAACATGTAGTTTATGTTACTGTTTTATGCTGTATATGCCTATGTATGTTTTTCTCAGTTGACTGTAATCTGCTTTAAGAAAAGCCTGATTATACCCATCTTGGTTTCCAAGATTCCTTACACATGTTGTGAGCTTAGTTTAGCATGTTGTTTGTTGAGTATTTGTTCTTTGACCAAAAAGAAAATTTAATTCTCTACCTTATTTTTGTATATTTCAGAAAATCAAAAGAGGAATATGACCAGGAAGAAGAAAGGAAGAGAAAAAAACAGGTACCCACAGAACATATTAGTATAACAGAAGTATTTCATTCCTGTTATCTCTCTCTCTTTCTCTCTCTTTTATTTTATTTTTTTTATAGTAAACTTGCCCAACATGAGACTCGAACACTTGACCCCACGCTCATAAGTTCCATGTTCTACCTACTGAGCCAGCCAGGTGCCTCTCATTGCTGTTATCTCTTAAGTTTATATGGCACAGTTTTGCTGCTTATGTGGAACCACACAGCTCCTCAGAGTATCATATTCTTTTGGAAATTCTAAGCATTTATATGTAACTTTATAATCATACTCATTTTATAACCCATCCAGCAACCTACCTTTTAAATACCCAATAAACACTGAGGTTATTAACTCCCCAAAACTGTAATATCATTTATATTTTGGAAGGCTCCTTGAAAAATTCCCCCTAATTTTATGAATGGAGACAATTAAGAAAAATACTTTACTTTTCCACTCTCTTTGATTCCTTTACTGTTTCTAAACAGCAACTATAGTTACTCCTGTGGGTCTCCTTAAGATTTTAACATAATCAGTCTGAAGCAGGATGGTTTAGTTATTATATTTCCTGGCATACTGTTCTTCCATTAAGAACTATTTCCATAAAGTGCCTAATCTTTCCTAAGGATAAATTAAATATGTATCTGGATGAGGTGAAGGAAGCTAATATTTATTCTTTCCTCTTCCCTCTCCTAGCTGCTTTTCTTTCTACACTTTCCCCAAATCTCTCTGAAGGGAAAGGGCAACTGAATATAAATTCTCAGTCATTCAAAAGTCATCTTCATTTTTTTCCTTCAATCACTATGATACATGCTTGTGTATCATGCACTGTCTTTGAAAAACCTATTTTGCTCCCAAGGTACCTAATGAAGAGCAGAAGAAATAGAGATGTTTTAGGATTAAGAGGTGATTTATTGATCTTTAAGTAAATCTCCTTTTAGTAAACAGGGGTGCAGTTCATAGATACTAATATTTTTAATGTACGGGTATAGAACAGAAATCATATCAAAACTGCTATCAAAAGACATTAGTATAAACTCTTGGTTTATAAGGAAACTATATTTGGCTTCTTGAATAATATTATGTTTTAGGGGTACATTTATGGGTTTTTTATAAGTTTTCTTAGAGTGTTTATTATGGAAATTTTCACACACACAAAAGTTGAGACAATAGTATGATAATGAATCTTCCTGTGTCCATTACCAGCAATAGGGGCTTTTGACATGAGCTTCCTTCCTAATACATGTGATTAGATTTTCCTGTTTTTAAGAAAAACAAATGATCAGTTTACTAAGTTCTTTCTAAGATATAAATCATTTATTTTAGAAATGGAAATAAACCAGTCTGTGGTTTCTTCAAGCATAACATAGTTGTGGTGTATAGATTATTTTAAGTGGAAAAGCACCTTATAATTTAGTGGATTTATTTCACTTAGAGTACTGTTGGTGTCCTCATTAAGGTCACATGAGTAGTAAGGGATGAGACCTGGATTTGAACCTAACTTCTTGCTAAGTCTGAAGTACTAAGCATTCTAGTTAGTTACTCTTAGCATATCATGATTTGAAATGAGAATGTTGATCTACCTCAAAAAATAAGATATAAAATACTGGAAACATCTTAAAACCTTTGGAAAGTTCTCTTGTTCATTATCAGCTTAGTAGACAATATTCAGTGACATCTTCGGATACTATAAGTAGTGAATGAGTCAAAATTAATCTAACATTTTTTAATTGTATTATGTATTTTTGAAGTTATCAGAGACTAAAGCAGAAGATTCTCCAGTGTGTGCTAACGAAACTGCAAAAATGAATTCCCAAGGGGATGGTGAACATTTTGCACACCCACCGTCAGGTAAGGTTGAAGTTGTACTGAGCTTTTCTCTATTAATATGAATACATAAACATTATAAGAGTGTGTTACTTTCTCATACATACTTAACCTTCAAAATCCCTAGGAGGGAGACTAAATGGCCATCGGTATTTAAAATTCTTTTTTAATTTAGCTATGGAGGTTGCAGGTAGGAAACACTCAGCTGACAGAGAGAGTGTAATCCCCAGATTTCTAAGTGAACCCTGGAACCCAGAGGAGTGAGTCAGATTCCTTGAGGGAGACACTGGCCTTTGTACCATGGCTACAGCATCCAACACATGTTCACATCACATCTGTTCTCTTCCTTGACTGCAGTTATATAGTGTCTGTGAATTGGAAGCTGAAATTGGAAAAGTAATACTATTTTCCTAATGAATTCAAGCATAACTAGAAAACAAGAAGTAGCCAGTTTATCCAGATGTTTAGTCAGGAAATATCATTGAAACTAAAATTGATGAGAATCCTTGTGGGAAGTTACTGGATGAACTTGTTCAATATAAAGCAAATCTATTTTCACTATATTCTGATTTCTTTTATAAGAACACAAGTAAGTCTGAAAGAGAAGTTGTCATGAGCATGAATTTGGTTCATTTTGCTTACATTTCTATGGTTTTAAATAAATGTCCTTTTCTTACTTAAAAAACCATACAACTGTGAGGTAGATATTATGATCCTTATTTTTCTGTTGTCTTATTATTACTGTGTTACAAGAAATTCAGGGAAGTTGAGTGACTTGTCCAAAATCAGTGAGCTCTTAAATGGTAAAGCTGTACCTTACCTTGGTCTTCTGCCTTCAAATCTTGTGTTTATAATTGGGGCACATGGGTGGCTCAGCTGGTTAAGCATTTGACTCTGGATTTCGGTTCAGGTCATGATCTCACAGTTTGTGGGTTCAAGCCCATCAACCCCTATGGTGTCAGCGCTGAGCCTGCTTGGAATTTTCTCTTCCTCTCTCTCTGTCCTTCCGCTACTCGCACATGCATGCACACGCTCTCTCTCTCAAAGTAAATAAATAAACTTGAAAAAAAGAAGAACTTTATAATTGAGATAGGATGGGTTTGAGGTGCCTGGGTGGCTCAGTTGGTTAAGTGGCTGACTTCGGCTCAGGTCATGATCTCATGGTTTGTGAGTTCTAGCCCCATGTTGGGCTCTGTGCTAACAGCTTAGAGCCTGGAGCCTGCTTCAGATTCTGTGTCTCCCTCTCTCTCTACCCCTCTGCTGCTTGCACTGTCTCTCTCTCAAAAATAAAATAAAACATTAAAAAAAATTTTAAAAGATAGAATGGGTTTGATGTTTACTCATTGATTTTAGGAACTGTACTCTTAGTTGACAAAACAATGAGGCATATGATACAGAATCAGGTTTATAAAATTGCCTTGCTTTTTTCTTCCTAGCAAATTTAACCATTTTTCTTTTGTCATATTCAGATTCTAGGTAGAATAACTTCATTTGAATTATATTTATGAAAGTACCTGCTTTATATTTGTCTGAGTTCTTTTTTAATTTGCTGGCCTAAATTCAACTTTCTGTTTTATGCAGGCCTAAGTACATACTGCTTCAGTCTTGTGTTTGACATAATTTGAATTTGCTCTGTCTAGTTCTTTATCTTTTTTTTTTTAAATTTTCTTAATGTTTACTTATTTTTGATGGGGAGAGAAAGAGCGTGCACCCGTAGGAGGGGCAGAGAGAGACAGAGGAAGACACAGAATCTGAAGCAGATTCCAGGCTCTGAGCTCTCAGCACAGAGCCCAATGCTGGGCTCGAACTTACAAACTGTGAGATCATGACTTGAGCAAGGTCATATGCTTAACCAACTGAGCCCCCCGGGTGCTCCTCTAGTTCCTTATCTATTATGTGAAGTTATAGAAAACCTAATCTCAAACCACATATAACTCAAGTATGCACATAAGTAGCACAGAAAAAATGGCAGATCATTTCTAAAGTAATGAATTTAGTTTTGAAAACCTATTCTATTTTTAAAAAATGAATATATCTGGTATTCCAGGAAATCGTTTTATGCAAAGCGATGGAAACCCATTTTGAAGACCTAATTTGGGAAGAATCAAAAAGCAGTGTGACTTCCTTTTTAATCCTTTTGTTCATGTGTTTCCTTGGTTCCTGCTAGAAATGGATAAGCATCTGTTCTCAGATAGATGCAGAGTTGCCACAGATAAGATGATCTTTCTTTTAGCTTCTTGGTTTTCTGATTGTCTATTCGTAGAAATAGAGAAGCTAAGTATTTTGGTTTCAAGTACTTTCCTCTCTAGGTCTGAGTTAGAATATAAAAGATGTTCCTAACAAACTCAAGAAAAGAACTGTCCAGAGCAAGAACGTGAATTGAATATAAATGCTTATGTGCGTGGGTGCCTGGGTGGCTCAGTTGATTAAATGTCTGACTTCGGCTCAGGTCATGATCTTGCGGTTCCATGAGTTTGATCCCCATACTGGGCTCTCTGCTGTCAGCATGGAGCCCACTTTAGATCCTGTGGAGCCCACTTTAGATCCTCTGTCTCCCTCTCTCTGCCCTTCCCCTGCTCATGCATGTGCACACTCTCTCTCATAGATAAAAAATATAAATACTTATGTGCCTGGGTTTCCCCTCCTCAGAACTTCCTCACCTCATTGCTTCCATGTCTGGGGGCCAAGCATACCTCCGTGTAAAGTCACCATTAGGAAGAATGACATGTTTAACTCTTGTCAGCAAATCACAACCCATTTGTTGAAGTGGGTCATTTCTGTCTAAGTTAGTTTTGTAGCTCCCTGTCTAGGTTGGTTGGAGTGTTAGCTCCAGCCTCAGCTCTTTGGAGGCTTCCCTTACTGTCCGAGAGTCTGAAGAGCTTTTCTTTTTCCAACCTCCCTGGCCATGCCAGCATTCCACTTGCTCCATTCTACATCAGTGGTCCTTTGGGAAGTTTTTTGTTCATACGGAGACTTATTTCTGGTTTTACTGTACTGTCATGATTTTTAAGCATTTTGAGAAATGCAGATCATGTTTTCCCATCTTGCTTTCAGTTCTCAGTATGATTTTTATCTGAGTCGGTTTCTTCTCTCACTCTGCTTTCATGTTTCATATACTTAGCCTGAACATGTTTTATTTAAAAAAATCACCTTATCTTATAATAACAAATGGCGTAGAAAGGCAATTAACATGCTAATCCTCTTATTCTTAAGAGGTCACCAAATAACTGGAAAATAGTGAGTGCTGTTTTATCTGCTTGAGTTCTACTTAACTTTAAAATCTTTACATTTTATTAAAGTATTGTTAGGTTTATAGTGCTCTTCAGTATGCATTGCAAATAAAAATTATTGATATTACTGGCACGCACTCTTTCAATACAAAAATGTAGCTTTAAGTTCACTGTTTTGAAAATATAGGTTCACTTAAGTTTTTACCTGCAAGCAGAAGCTTGCCTACCAATTACATTACCCAGAAGGGGCTTTAATGTGCTGTTTATTTAGCTTGTGTGTCAATCTTGTATTATATTATAGTGGTGATTCTTATCTTTAGACAAGAACTTTACTTCTTATAGCTGTAGGACCAGACAGCAGGAGCTCGGTATTTGTTGCAATGTCATCATTCATGAGAAACAGCAGGTCAAGCTCCTTGAGGACAGAAACCATGTTTATTACTCTCACCAGGTATATGACACAATATAGGCACTGAATCAGTGTGTGTTGATTGAAAATAAGAAAAAGTCTGAGAAAAAAAACTAGCTCATTTTGGCGAACCTAGTCTCATACTTAATATTTCTTATAGTATTCTAATTGGTCTCTATCTTATTACTGCCAGAAGTTAAAGTGCATTTTGCTAATCAGTCAGTACAACAACCTTCAGCAAGAAAGCTGGAAATGCTGCCTGAAACTTCCTCCTTCCCACAAAAAGGCCTGAAGATTCCTGGCTTAGAACATGCAAGCATGGAAGGACCAATAGCAGTAAGTAAAAGGCACTACTTTTTAAGAACTATGAGCAAAATGACAAAGTACTAGGAATAAACAATATAAACTTCCATACACTTGGCTTTTGTTATGATCTTAAACTCAAATTTTGAGTTCAGTCAGCCAGTGGCTATCTGTGCCACTTATTGTGCAGACTTGAATTTAAATAGCTTCTTCTCATTTTTGACCCAGAATTTATCAACACTTGGAACAGAAGAGCTCAGGCAACGAGAGCGCTATCTCAAGCAGAAGCGTGATCAGTTGATGTCCATGAGAAAGGATATGAGGACTAAGCAGATACAAAATTCTGAGCAGAAAGGAAAACCTGCTGGGGAAGCAGAGGTATGGCTGGCTTTAGTGTATCAAAATTTGCAAATACAGAGGTGGAATTCTCAAAATCAGAATGTGTGCAATACAGCCCTGATAATGAATGTTGCTTGTAGGTCCATCCATTGATATGAAGATTTTGTGAGGTTGTTTGTTTTTCTTTACTTGACTTGCTCTGAGTGCTTAAGGGTCAGCAGTCTACTTTACCTAAGCCTTTTGAAGTGCTTTAATCACAAAGCAACAATACCCTGGCCACAAACTCCCAACAGGCTTTCTTCTCTAAGAAGAGATTTTTGCCAAGAAGAGATTTAGGAAACCCAGTCCACATGTGGCTTTTTAAATTTTTACTTACTCAAAGTGCTCTTTGAGGCAGTATGTTGGGAATTTTAGACAAATGAACCCATCTTATACTATAGCCAATTTTTTCTTTTCTTTTGTTTTTGTTTTGTTTTGTTTTGTTTTTTAAGGAAATGACAGAGAAACCAGAAATGACAGCAGAGGAGAAGCAAACATTACTAAAGAGGAGATTGCTTGCAGAGAAACTTAAAGAAGAAGTTATTAATAAGTAATTTTAAAAACAACTTAGCATAACTTAAGTTCAAATTTTCTTAAAAATAAATTATTTAATCCTTAAACTGAGCCTGATAGTTTCAAATACTTGTGTTTGTAAATGTAAATATAAGCTCATCATTACTGCTTTATTAAACTTTTGAGGTAAAGGGTGGTGGGGAAGGGCAGCTCCTTGGGCTGTGAGGGTATAGAAACTTAATTGCTAGTACATTTATTTACTCAAACTTGGCTACCTATTTGTGCCAAGCACTGTGCTGAGTGCCAGGGATACAGTGGTCAGCTAGATTGTCAGGGCCCCTGCCTTCATGGGGCTAGTGAAGAAGGCCCAAAGAGCAAAGCGTTTGAAGGGAAAGGTGCAATGTTCTAAGCAGGGCTGGCCAAGCCTCCTGGAAGAGGCACTGTTGAAGCTGATAAGTCCGGGTACAGAGAGAAATGGAAGGAAGAACTCTGGTCCCACTGCGAAGAATGAAGCACCTGTGAGGAGCAGGCAATATGGTGAGTCTACAGAGAATGTGGCTGCTGTACAGACACTACTGGGTAAGTTAAGAGTAGTTGTGAGTATACCAGGTATAAGGAAATTTAATCAAAAGACTAATGATCATGGGCAGTGCTAAGATAGTTTTTGGCATTTACATGTGAGGCAGGAGCAAGTGGGACTTGGAAAATGGATGTGGGAGATGTTAAAAATACGTATTCTTTCTAGGAAGCTTACCATTAAAAAAGATAAAGGGAATAATTGACTGAGCCTCAAGGGGGGTGATGCGGCTCTGGGTGTAGGTCTTTAGTGTGAAGTGACCCTGGGTGGTCTTCTGTAGTTGTTCACAGATACCCAGAAGTAGTAGAAGACCTTTCTTTCAGAAACTTCCTGTATTGTGTCATCCAACAGGCACCCCCTTTTCTAGTTGCCCCTGAGATTTAATTTATAATTCCACTTCATCTCTTATTAAATCTACAGTTATAAACTTTTAAAAAGGAATACCAAAATTTGCTTAGCTCCAGTCTTCAACCTGCAGAGAAAAACCAGCATTACTTAACATTTGTTACATTTTCATCACTTCGATGGACAAGAGGAAAAACTAGTGATTGAAACACAGAAATCTGTTTCATGTAACTTTTTATTAAAAATAGTTTTTATGCTGGATACATGTTTACAGATATATTTTAAGAGAACCTCAGGCATACAAATGTGGGCTCTGGCTTGCTTCAAGGAGTGAAGATATAAAAATCCTGATCTGCCTGAGGGTAGTCATTAAGACAGTAGCTAGCATGTAGAAACTTATATTCTTTCAAGGGATACTTTAAGTCCTGGTTTCATATCATTGTGGGTGAGCATAGGTACCATGAATAAAGACTTATCCTGTAAGTCAACAAAACTTTCACATTTCTGCTATAAGAATGGTTCCCATCTATGATGATGACGATTTAAATGTTTGACTCGTGGCAATTCTTCAGAAAGGAAAATGAAAGAAACTCTTCATAAGGTATTGAGATAGTATTTCCTACTAGAACCTTAAAATTACTTAACCAGGAAGAGTAAATTAGGGAAATGCTTTAGACCTGGGCTTCTTGGATGACAAGAGGAAATTTATTAAGAGCTAAGATGAGTGAAAGGGGGTTCATAGAATTTAATTGAAAGAAAATGTATTCAGATGGTAATTTTACTGATATTAAATTATCCTGAGTCACTTGCCTCTTAAAAGTAGAAGGTCTTTTACATTATATGTACCCTTTAATCAAAGAGATGAGATTAGTCCCATGCTGTGATGTTTTGGTGCTGGGACTTTATTCATCCAAGGCACACCTGTAAGCAGAATCAGTAATACTTAAAGTGCAGTCAGTCTTCATTTGTTGGAATTATTTCATTCAGATAGGTGTATGACTTAGTGGTTTATAATAAATATATATGGATAATTTATTGGCTTTTAAAAGATACTATAAAATGGACATATCTCAAAATGGAGTTAACTTATATTTACAACAAACCAAACAAAAGCAACAATCATAGAATTACAGGGTCACATTTTAATTCCTGAATTTTACAGTTCAGCATTAATATCACCACATGTATACAAATGGTGTAAAACAAGTACAGTGGTATTTTTTAATACAAAATAAACATCTGTTTTATGGAAAAACTATACTTCATATCTACACAGACAGCCCATCTTTTCCAAACAATAGCCAAAATTAAAATTAACTACAAAATCTCCAAAACAGGGGAAACTGCTTCAGTTTAAGCTATTACAGGAAAAATGGACCCATAACACATTACAAGGGTGATCTGAAGATTGTAGCTGTAGCTGGAATTACTATTTTTCATTTTTTTCCCAATGCATTAAATTGTAGTTTGGGGGACGTTTTTCTCACTTCAGCATGATCTCAGATCATAGATGAGCAAAACTAACATTAAAATATTTACAGTTAACTTGCTGTTCTAAAAATAAAACTTCTTAACTGTTTGCCTCAACTTACTATTTTAAGTTCATTTACATACATGGAATGTGCTTTTACTCTTTAAAAAAAGCAGCTTTCATATTACACCCTTGTTTGTTTACGGAAAAACTTCATGTGCTGCATACTGACTTTGATACTGAAGTAACTTCTTGGATCAAAATGGCCTCTAGATATTAAATGCCACTTAATTCAGCACTATTCTTTCTATGGGAGTCTTTATAAATTAAACTTTAAAACTTGCTTGTGGCTCTGGACAGAGACAACTTTACCAACAAAACAGAAAGTGACTTCAAAGTATCCTCCATCAAAGACTGACTGGGAGGGAGACACTTGGAAACATTCCATTCAACCCACTCCCAAGTTTCTAGAGAAAATTAGTTTGAAATACTATTGTACTGACACTTGGCATCAGTTATCTCTAAAAGTGCTGATTTTAAAGTTCTACTGACAAAACTGTCCATTTTGAATCCAGCTTGTGTCCATCAAAATACATACTGAAAATTCCTGGCGTAGAAAACTCAACATGTACTGTAACAACAGAGTGTACTTCCCTCTAATAAGGCTGAATTTCTGTAAAATCTTCAAAAAATGGTCCCAACAGCATAACTTCACTTTTATGATAGTTGAATTTGTTTTCCATAAAAAATTTTTTTAAAAAGAGGCAACTGATTAAAAGAACAACATGGCCAGCACCATTATACAAGTAATGTTATTGGGTTTGTAACTAAAGTTTTGTAATTGTTTCTAGATTGGATACCCCTCACCCCCACCCCCGGAGCAACCCTGCATTTAATATTATTTTATCAACCTTGTCCCTCCCCCAAGCCATCCCCAAACCTGAGAGTTCCCTCACTGAGAAGCTATCTCCCAGGTTCAGGTTACTAACCTTTTTTTTGACAGCCTGAAAGGCAAACCCCCCTTAATTACTAGCAAGCAATCAAGTTCCTGGGAAGCCTTTTTTTTTTTTTTTCTTTTTACAGAACTAAACTCTCCTAGCTGATATACTGAGTATCTTTTGCTACTCTTTGTATATTTATAAGTTCAAGTGAAAAAGCTTTCTGATTCAGATTTTCAGCTCACTGAACAGATGCAGCATTTTAGTAAGACCACACGTTTGAGGGTCTCCAGTAAGTATTTTATGAGCCAAGACGAGGTCTTTTTCTGGGAGATGTTTCTTCTTCTTCATCTTCTTCTTCATCATCTGGATAATCCACTAAACCAACCAAACTTCCCTATTGAAGAATAGAAAGACTTTTTTAACATACATAACTTAAGGAAAAAAAACTTATTAGTGTAGTTGCTTTTAAAGACATCACAAATAAGTTTTCTAATATATATTTCAAACATACATTTGAATTGGATACAGGAACTGCTTGAAAATTATGAATGTTTGGTACCAGTTGGTGACACTCTAAGTTTTACCCTCAACCTTTTTATTTAGCTCTTGGATTTTTAATGGCATTTTATGAGTAATGGATCCCTTTGAAAATACTATTAGCCCTAGACACTCTACCCAGAAAATCACATGTCCATGCTCATTCTGATCCCATGAAGTTTGTATGTACGTCCCACAGGTTAAAAGGGCTACTGTAAACAATGAATTTAGTTTAAACCCTTTACAACTCAAGGGGATAAACAAGTACAACAGAAATAATTCCTATTTCAAACCTAAATAGCTTCATATCTAAAGAACCCAGACATCTAGCCATAACACTCTGCCAAAATATAACTGAACCACTGACATTTTAATCAACAATGGCCTCTGAGCAGCTAGAGTTATCAGAAAGTCTGGGGATTAAATCAAACTTTTTGTAACATATACTTACATGAGCATCCTTCTGCTGCCTTCTTAGCTTAGTAACACACAAGTCTTAAGTTTGATAAGCAAGAGGCAGCATGGCTAAACTGTTAAGAATGCATTCCACCTACAGTCTGCCCGACTTCAAATTCCAATGCCACCATTTTTTAGGTACATGACCATGGGCAAGTGATTTAGTATCTCTTTGCCTCATTTTCATTATAAAACTGGTCTAACAGTACTTACACCTCACTGAATTATTTTGAAAATTAAATTGAAAATAAAACATACAAAACACTTGGCACAGTGGTATGTAGTTAGTGTTCAATAATTGCTATTAGCTGCTATTATTAATATCATTCTTATTTATTTGGTTTGCAAGTCAAACAAGTTAGATGAGAGGAGACAGAAGACATTAATTACCTTATAAAAAAACACCAGTCTGACATACACAAAGATAACAAGTTATCGAGGAAAGCTTTAATTATGCTTAGGAATTACAGATCATATATCATAATGTACAAACATTTCAGTTTCCAGTGAGTAACCTTTAAAATGTCTTTTTGTTTAAGAAATAGTCTGAAACACTCACCTACATAATTTCATCTTTATTATCTATACATATATATCATAAACTCCTACACATTAAAAAAATGTTTAAAGAATAGGAATATAAAATGTGAAATATTAGAAGGAAAAAGGTCTGTAATCCAGAAAAAAACCCTGTAAACAATTTGACCAATTCTAGACTTAAACTATTAATAAAATTCATGTTAAAAAATTCTAAGGAGAATTCAAGAATTATCCTCTATGCAAAAATCAAACGATAGATCTTCCATAAACATGATTAATAAAATTTTTAAAAATCAGCAGAAGTGATAGTTTTCACATCTTCTGATTTTTATAGGTTCAATTTCTTTATCTCACCTAACTGGACTGGCTAATACCCAGGAATAATGGTAAAATAACAGCAATCATACTGGTATCCTACCTTTTTCCCAACTCTGGTAGGAACACTTCTTATTATTTCCTTAAGTATAAAGCTAGCTTTTGGTATCAGCCACATATACCATGTTATGAAACTACCTACTTATTTCCATTTTACTGAGTAAATTTGAAAATAGTGATCAAAACTCTAAATGTACATTCTTTGCAGAAATAACACATGCATAAGGAGGTGCCTGGGTGGTTCAGTCAGTTAAGTGTCCGACTTTGGACAGGTCATGATCTCCTGGTTCATGTGTTCAAGCTCTACTTTGGGCTATGTGCTGACAGCTGTGAGCCTGGAGCTTGCTTTGGATCCTGTGTCTCCTTCTCTCTCTCTGCCCCTCTCCTGCTCGCACTCTCTCAAAACTAAATAAACATAAAACTAAAAAATTTAAAAAATACACATGTATATGAAATATTTTGTGTAGAAAATCACATACAATTGTTTTAACTGCAAAAAGCTGGAAACAAGTTTAAAATGCATCAGTTGTGGGGGCCCCTGGGTGGCTCAGTTGGTTAAGCCTCTGACTTCATCCAGGTCATGATATCATGGTTTGAGTTCAAACCCTGCGTTGGGCTCTGTGCTCAGAGCCTGGAGTCTGCTTCAGATTCTCTCTCTTGCCCTCCCTCCATCTCTCCCTCAAAAATAAACAAACATTAAAAAAATTTTAAATGCATCAGTAGGGTTAATTATAAATTGAAGTGTATCATACGCTGGAATTCTATGGAGGAAGTTCTTTTATGTCCTGATACGGAAAACTCACCCAGATAAGTGTGTTATGTGAAAAAGCAAAAGCAGTTCTCTTCTGTTAATCTGTAGCAAAAGAAGTGTTTGTTTTAGTGCCCGCTAATGGCTTCCCATTCTGATTTTGTGTTTTGTTTTTGGTAACTATTTTTCTTCAAGGAAAATGCACATTTTTATAGCTCTACAACTAAAAAAAAAAAAAAAACAAAAACTAAAAAAACGAAAACTTTGTAATTTCATTAGTAGCTAATGTCTCATTAGCCTTGAGAACTATCAAGTTTTCAAAGAATGCAATTTTTTAAAATGTTTTAAATTTATTTCTGAGAGACAGAGAGAACACATGAAAGGGAGGGGCAGAGAGAGAGAGACAAAGGATCCAAAGCGAATTCTGTCCTGACTGCACAAAGTGGGGCTGGAACTCATGAACTGTGAGATCATGAGCTGAAGCTGGACGCTTAACCAACTGAGCCTGAGCCACCCAGGCACCCCTCAAAGAATGCAAGTTTTAAAAATATATTAGAACTTTAGGATCCCTTGCAAAGAATTAGAAAAGTTCACACCTGATCTAAGAACCAATCAATTTGATTACAGCAATCAACAGATAATGAAAATGGTTAAAGGGTCACTGCTGATAAAGAACCTGCCACCACTTACAAATGTGGCCACACTTTGTTGAAAAAGGTTGAGAGCCAATTTAATTAGTGTTTTACTTCTGTGAACTCCTATCTGGCTTAATTTCCAACTTTTGTCATAATCTAGAGTGACTGAACAATTTATTTTTCAAAAACAATCAGTTTTCTCTTTGCCCCCCTAAAAGATGTAGAACAAATATGGCAATCTGCTGTTAGTGTCAAAAAGGGTAAAATATGTGTTAGTGCTTGGATTTGATTTTGCTCAGTCATAAGTAAAACATTATCTGAAAGGATAAGAAATTAAGAACATTAAGGTATAACCCAGAAAGTAGAACAAGAATATTTTTTAAAAATGAGTAATAAGAGAGAAAAATTGTAAGATAAACCTATAAGGCTCAACATTGAAACAGTAAGTTACAGTGAAATAGCACAAAATGTCCTCAAACTGAGGACATGACTGTTTGGCTGCTTCCAAGAAGAAAATAAAATAGCACACACAAAGGATCATAAATAAGAATGTCTTTAGATTACTTGGTAGCAGTAACTTCAAATTTTTAAAAGAAAATTATTTCCAATCTGGTTCTACATTTAATTAAACTGTAAGTCAAGTAATGAGGGCAGAATCAACATATTTTCACACATGAAGATCTCAAACTTTACCTCTCATGGTATTTTTTTTTTTTTAAGAAAATGATGTTTTCTTAAACATTAGAGGATATGTTCCACCAAAATGGGAGGGAAAATCAAGAAAGAGTCCAGAGACATGAGACCCAAGAAACAATCAATCCAAGAAAAAGGGAGGCAAAAGGAGTACTAGAATGATGCCTGAGGCAGCTGTAACACAAGAGCTGTGCAGCCAATCTAGAGCAGCTGATTGGCCTAGGCTGGAATTGGAAGGGAGACTTCAAGACAGATGTCTCCACAGGGGATACTATGTGCAGACTAACCTGAGAAGTACTGAAAGAACTAGTGACAGGCACATAACTACTGCAAGAAATGAAAAAATTGTGGCCATTACTTACTCTAGAAACAGAAAAGTTATCAAGAAAAATACAGTATAGGAAAAAAGACCAGGAAAAAATTCGCAAATATTTATGTCGTCATCACAGCTATAAAATTATCAACTATTATTTAACCAAAAGTTGTGATACAGGGAGAAATAAGGGTGAGGGTGAGAGTGTGGTAAGGACTGTTCACATACTAAATTCTTACCTACCAGAATAAGAGTTTAATAAATTGGGTCCAAACTTGGTAAAACAATACAGAAGTATTAACATATTATTTAGAAATAGAAGGTACAAGAATTTTAAGCTATCTCCGTGGAAAGGAGAAAAGGGCTGATTTTTTTTCAACATTACATTATACTTTGACTTCTGACAGTAAGTACATGTATTGCTTTCATTAAAAAGAAAAGCTAGTCTATATTGATAGGGTGCAAATAGTATTCTAAGCTCTTGTATGAAAACATTCCTTTATGCATCTATCCAAGAAAGTAACTTAAAATGCAACAACACCAGTAGTCCCATCAATGAAACAGCAGAATCAACGTGTGTGCTCCAAAATAGTACTTGGTGTGTTGCTTACAAATATTATGATATAGATAAATAAAATAAAATTCTGTGGTCATCAACAATGTTTTAGTAACACAGAAAAATTCTTTTAACAAATAAATAAAAGCAGGATACATAACTTTGTTCAGAGAAAGACCTCAATTGCATGTCTGATAAACCCATATACCTAAAGGAGAATCAAATGTTAGCAGTCATGTTCTCTGATGACAGCGAGCACAATTTTTTCTTCTTTGACATTATTTTTATTATCCAAATTTTCTTTAGTAAACATGAAATAATTTTAAAGATGGAAAAAGCAAAGTTTGTGTATAGAATAGTTTCACATACCTTGGTGGCTGTTACTGATGTGGCCAAGTTTGTAGTTTTGGAAGAGGATCCATTAGAACTTGCTGGTGGTGTCTGAGCCACTACAGATTTACTGTTTGTACTGTTTGTTCCATTAGCAGCACTGGCAGAGTGGGAGAAAGTAAATTTGAAGCCACTAGATGATGTCCTTTTGGGAAGGTTTTCTTTGTCTTCACTTTCTTTTGCTAAAGCAAAATTTTGATCTTTTTTAGTAAAGATTCCTAAGCAAAGCATCTGAAAAGAACAGTAACTTAAATATTTGTAAGAGTGCCTCAGCACAGAAATAAAACCAAGATTATTCACAGAAGACAATGTATTAAGTAGACTATTTCTAAACAGCAAATGAAGGGCAACACAAAATGGCAATTTTCAAGAAAGACATTTTAAACATGAAAATAAGTCCCAGATATACAAAAAGATGTGGAAATTTTAGAAGGTCATGTTTTACTATAAGATTCATGTCTTTCGTGCTTTATATACTATGACCAGATCTTTACAGGCAATTGAATAATTTCTGTATTTAATATGATGTAGTATTTAAAAACTTAAAATTTTAATACCTTTTTTGGTCTCCATAAATTTTTCGTAAGTATCTGGAAAATCATCTTCTGGTTTAGATTTTTCTACTGGTGCCACAACTGCTTTTCCTTCCTCCTCTTCATCTTCATTAAACCACATTTCTTCATCCTCTTCCAAGGCTTTTGCATCTCTGCGAAATCTGTTACTACGCAATATAGATGGTACACTGTAAGAAACATATCACAAATGCTGAGTAATGACTTAAAAGTTTGTAACCAGATTAAATTTGAGAATAAATATGTATAAACCAAGGGGAGCTAAAGTGATTTTAACTGAGTATAATTTATATCATCAACACCTCAACTGTGATACAAGATGTAACCAGAGAATACTCCAAAATATTTAAGGATATTGCAAACTAAACTAAAAATTTATCTTGAGTTATGATATGGAGCAGTCATTTTTCATATAAAAGATTCCGGTAAAGAGAATATCCTACCCTCTATAAGACCCTGTACTATCTAATGATGGAAAGAATGCTCCTGGGCAACTTTCTTATGGCAGATCCAAACAAAAGATGATTTTGGATATAACTGTATAAACTATAGATGCAATATACTTAAACAATACCTGTTCAGTTTCTGATTTTGTCTGTCTTTTTCTTGCTCATATTTAGTCTTCAATCCTTTGAATGTCTGAACATATTCAATTGATTCAAGTGCTTTATAAAAGTTTTCAACTATATGTGCAGTAAGAGACTTGATATCTTCCTGTAAAAGGACAAAATTTACAATTCAAATATAATTCAATGACTGTTAGGAGAAAAACTTAAAAGAACTATTTTATAGTTCCAAAGCTAATCAAAAAAGATTTTTCAAAATCACATTCCAAAAATAAATGCCCTGATTTCTTTATACATGAGCCAGGCCTCCTCAGAAAACTTGGAATAAAAAAGAAGCCTTTTTGGGGGGCTACAAAACATCTGAAAGTAAATAGTTAATGTCTTCTGTTTATTTTTTGCATTTATATAGCAATTTACAATTGCTTTAAAGTTGACAACTTTACAATTTAAAAAGCACTTTAGTATAAACTTTCACTTGATCCTCCTACAATTCTATGAAATAGGTTTTATTACTCTCATTTTACAGAAAAGGAAAATTAGAGAACTGAGAGGTTGGATGGATGATCTGATCAAGAGCACACAGCCAGTTAGAAAATTCTATTTTTTTAAAATTATATTTTCAACAAAATGTTAGGTGTTACTTAATGACTCCTTGTTTAACTGATATCAAGTTAAGGAGATAACTTGATAAGCTGGTGCACGTGGGTGGCTCAGTCCGTTAAGTGTCCAACTTCAGCTCAGGTCATGATCTCACGGTTTATGAGCTCAAGGTCTGTTTTGAGCTCTGTGCTGACAGCTTAGAGCTTGGAGCCTACTTCAGATTCTGTGTTTCCTCCTCTCTCTGACCCTCCCATGCTCATGCTCTGTCTCTCAATAATAAGTAAATGTTTAAAAATTTTTTTTAAATGAGATAAGCCTTACCTACATAACAGACTCCTTTGACTATATTACATATACAGATATGATAAACTGTTAAATTTCACCTACTTCCAGTCTTCCAGTGGTATAATTTTTGTGAAATACATGGAGTAATAATTTCTAAATTCTATATGAACCATTCTAAATAATCATTCCAAATACCTCAGTGCAAAGCAGGCTCAATTAAAAAAAGTATTTATTTATAATCTTGAGAGAGAGAGTGTGCCTGCAAGTGGGGGAGGCAGTGACAGAGGGAAGGAAGAGAGAGAGAAACTCAACCATGTGCCTGAATATTATTATTATTATTAATAATTGAAGTTGTGATTCAGAAAATTAGTAAGAAATATACATGCCACTTCTTTAAAAGATACACCATAATAGGGACACCTGGGTGGCTCAGTCAGTTAAGCACCTGACTCTTGATTCTCACGGTTCCTGAGATCAAGCCCCAAGTTGGGATCCATGCTGACAGCACAGAACCCACTTGGATTCTCTCTCTCTGCCCCTCTCCTGCTCATTCTCTATGCCTCTTGCTTTCAAAATAAACTAGGGGGAAAAAAAAGATATACCACAAACTGCTTCTATCAAGGAGTTTAAGTCTTTAAATTAGTTCTCATATTAAGACACATTAGAAACCCAGGTAAAATGGTTCTCTGCTGTACACTGAACGTAAAGATGAGTTAAGTTTAATGTACGTTTATCAACTACCACATTATTTTCTGAAAAACAAATTCAATCATAGGAATAGGGATGGGGTTGTTTACCCTACAACTCATTTTATCAGTATCTCACCAAAAATTTTAAGAAAAAAAACTGTAAAAGTCAATCTCTATTCATTGTAAGAGAGCACTGTGAACCAGGGTTCAGATACTTGGTGAGTTAGTTATGTTCCCTCTTTTCTAAGGCTAAAGAGTACTTCTATCCTCTTCATCTTTTTGAAAACCATACTCTTGGCAAGTGACTATTACAAAAGTAATCCAGTTAGCCAAATCATCTTTATATGAGAACAGTATGTCATGAGCAGAAATTTGATTTGTAACAGATAAAACTAGACAATGAATTTCTAGCTGATTTTCTTTTTTTCAAATTCTTTCTAACCATGTGGCCATTTCCCCTGGTGAAATAATTTCAGTGTGTAGGAGAGGGTAAATATATTGTATTAGTTCTACAGTTACTGTAGAACTTATCCCTATTGCTCATATAGAGTTCTCTCCAGATCTTTTTATGACAAATCTTATGTCACCCCAAAGCGAGCTATGACCTGTCTTCAAGCTCTGACTGTGCTCCTAACCAAATGGATGCTCCTGAACCAATCACTCCATCAGTTTGGATGACTCAAGTACCTCATCTATAAAATAAGGCAGTTGGAGTGGTCCACCTACTTCCTGGTCACTTCAA
Source organism: Hyaena hyaena (assembly GCF_003009895.1). Lineage (NCBI taxonomy): Eukaryota > Metazoa > Chordata > Mammalia > Carnivora > Hyaenidae > Hyaena > Hyaena hyaena. Next base: position 56,481 of record NW_024081371.1, read on the forward strand.
CTTAAAATTCCATGATAACAGCTACCTTTTATGTATGTATTAAAGTTTACCAAAGTAATTATTTTCAACCTTTCTAGATTTATCAATACCCCTAACAACAGATCATAGAGATCACATCACTGAATGGCATGCTTGACTAAAAAGTCTACATATATATAAAATCCTGAAACATTTGGCCAATAAAAATAATACACAGTAAACATGGGTTAAAATATTATGCTAAATTTCATAATTTAGAATATTAACATCGCTAAACATATAATTATTTTATTAAGAATCCTTTAGTATAAACTTACCACTCTTATGAATTCAAATAATTCAATCACAGCTGAATTCAACAGATTGTACCGAGTTCCGTTATCCAGGAGAGCATTTACAACCGGCTCAAAAAGATTTCCCTTCGTGATGTAACGGTTATAAAATTCATCTTTAAGGCCAATTATCCGCCTCATAAAACGAAGAGCACCTAATTAAAAATAATACAGGGAACAATTTGATAATTTATTGATAATAATTACTGTGAAGGTATTTTTATATAAAGAATGTATATTTTCTTCTAAAATAAAAAGTAAAACCTGTGCATTGAAAATAATTGGGTTTTGAGGCAATAAAAAAGTTTGGGGGCGATCACTTAAAACTTGTATAACTTCTATGGCAGAGTAACAGAAAGTCCAATAATTGGTATTTGGGAGATAAACTACTCAGGCAGGTAGCTCCATGATACAGAGATTAAAAAAGAATAGAGAAAGCATAAGCTGCTGATGCTGGCAGTACTAGGCACAGCGCTGGCAGACATGCAGACAGTCCAGTGCCGGCAGCTCAGGACCAGTGCAGGGCTGGCCGTCATGAAGGTGGGCGCAGGAGTGGTGCAGCCTGCCAAGACCACCTCGCCTCTCTGCAGGAGGGAGCTCTGGAGGTAGGTACTTCTTTTCGATTTTCTGAAAATAAAGCCAAAGGGGTTCCTGCTGCCAGCCTAACAGGAGGGCTGAAGGTCTTTTGCTTTTCTTATGAAGGCTTACAGTTTCATTCCCACTATTTCAATTCTCTTTCCCTTGGAAAAAGTATCTGTGAACTGACATTACCTACACATTATAATGTCATTCCCTTTTATACCAAGTGTTTATGAGCTTTTTTGCCTTTGGTAAACATGTACTATGGCAGATCAGGCTGTATTTGAAATGAACAATAGAGTAACAAATAAGCAGTATCATGTAGCTTTTCACATTTTAGAATGCTGAAAATAAATGTTCAGTCTCTCATTTCAACCCACTGTTCACAGATGGAAGTCATTAAAAGAAGTTGTGTCTGTCAAAAGAGGTTCCAAACATTATCTGAGAATAAAACAGAAACAGGACATGGGAGGTATAAATGTAGGATAACTATAACACTAAACAAGTGTGAAGAGAAGTGCCAGACTTCTAATATCACCTCTTTTTGTAGCACAACAAGAAATAGTTAAGATTAAAAAGACTGAAGCACTGGTAAAGATGTGAGCACTCTCATACACTGCTGGTGAATAGTAGGATAGTTACAACTATAGTGCTTATTATAATGGAAGTCTTGAAGCAATGTAAACATCTAAATACTGGAGATTTGTTCAATTATGGCATATCCACATAAGAAATGGCTCTGCACTTATCCCAGAGGATTACAGAAGGCCAGATAGGAACACCTATCATGAGAACATCCATCTTCCTGAAATTAATATAAAATTTTAAAGTAAATCTAATCAGGATGAACAGGATAAAATTACTTTTAAGTTACTGTGGAAGAAGAAATGTCCAAGAACCAAGAAAATTATGAAAAGGAAAAGTGAGGAGGGATTTAGCAGATAATAAACTTTATACCAGAGATGCCATAGTAGACTAAGAATAAACGTTCCCATTTATTTCATCTAGTAAAATAAAAGATTTGGAAATAATAGTCCAGGAATAAGACACAAGATATATATGGTAACTTATTGCATAACAGAAGAGAAATTTAATTAAGAAAAATAGAGTTTATTTAATAAGAGGATGGGCACAACTGGCTATCCATCTAGAAGAAAACAAAGCAAGGCTCTCCAAACCATATACAAAGCAAACCTCAAATGTATTACATATCTAAGTAAAAAATGAAATAATAAAAATATTAGAAGTAAAATGAGGAGGACATTTTATCTGTATAATCTTAGGACATAGGAGATGTTCCTAAGCAAGACAAAATCCTCAAAACTCATAAAAGGAAGACATATTTTTCATCATGGAGAATTTAAAAACTGTTGTATCAAAAAATACCATAAAGGTAAATGTGAAAGACAAATGAGACTGGGACATCTTTTCCCCCCAAATGTGATAAATTATTGATACTTCTATAAAATGAGCTCTAAGAAAAAGGTAACAGACAATCCACGACAGATAAAATTCAAAAACATGAAACAAACATGCAAGTAAGGTTCCCAAGAAAATATATATTAAGACACAAGTGGAATACCACATTTTTCATCATCCACCTCCTAACATTTTAGGAGGCAGTTAACACTGCTGCCAGAGTGTCAAGTGCTCCAATCTTCTGGGAAAGTTGCATGGAGGCTGTATGTTAAACTCAAATTTAAAGGTATATATTAAAACTATATAAACTATATTAAAACTATATAAACATTTTGTTCTGGCAATAGAATTACTGAGAATCTATACTATGGAAATAAACCAGTACTTACAAAATTTATATACTACACTATTTACTACAATGTTGTTTGGAGTGGCAAAATACCAAATCAACCCCATACTTTGTGCACTGCAGAATGGCAGAATAAATTGTGGAAGAGCCACTCCATAAAATGGTACTCAGCTACATTTAGGAGAACAATTTAGTTGAGACTATATTCAATCACCTAGAGTAATACTAAGGGACTGAGAAGTATGTTAGTATGATCCTGTTTTTGATAAAAATAAAAATACCTGTAACTGTATAAATAAGGATACAGAAAAAAAGAACAGAAAAAAGTTGTGCAGGATGTTAATGGTGGCTACTTTTAAGGCCTTAAAAGTACCAGTAGTAGTTTGGAAATTAATCTTTTCTCTATACATTAAATGTTTAAATTTTCTATGATTTTTGTGCTCAGAATAAACACAGAAAGCTCTTTTTACTTAGAGGGAGGAGGTTGTTAGTTTAGCTCTATTTGCAAGTAAAATTATGAAGAGGAAATGAAAGTTAAAAATTTGCTAAAAATCAAAACTGAAGCAAATATTGGCATTTAAGTTTATTACCGGTTCAAGTGGTCTACTGAGGGGGACTCCTAAGTTATTTTACAAGTTCAATAAATAATACGAGTTACAGAAAAACATTTCAAGGCCATATCTCAAAAGTATAAAAAAAAGTCACCAATGAATGACAGTGTGATGAAGGAGATGTAAAAGACAGCAGGACTTTTTCTATTAGTGAAATGCTGTCATTGTACATGCTATTTTGTCACCAGAGTTAAGCTAATTCAATCCAAAGTGAGTAATATGTGGGTAGGAAGCACCATGACCTACTTCTCATGTCCTTTAAATATTAGTCCTTTTCATAATCATCTATTTGATAGCAATATATACTGCTAAAAAATAAAGTCCAATAAGTAACTTCAAGGCTTATCTCTATTAAAAAATATTGTTCCTTAAAATGTCTTACAAGAACATTCATTTACATTGTTACTTACACAAGGCCAGGAAAGTGTGCTTTGAATTCATCAAGACCAAGACTCTTCTTAGTAAGTCCTTGTTCATAATATAATTTTTTATGTGATATGTGTGATGTTCCACACAAAATGTGAGTAGTTCTAAAATTAAGGCAAGCAGCTGTGCTGTTTGATAATTATCTACAAAGAAAGTCATCATATGAAAATAAGTATCACAATTCATCTAAATAAAGAGAATAAAACTTATGTCCCAAAATTTAGTGCAACAGTAAAATTCTATTTCCTCATTTTTATATCAGTTAAAGCAGCTATGGATTTTTACTTGTTTATTAGCAGACTCCCCAATAGTGTTATCAGTTTTACTGACTAAATGGATACTTCCTAAAGCTCTGGTATTAAGAGGAAAGAAAGTCTAAATAAAAATCTACAAACATGATTAAGAAAACTGGCATTGCACTAAGATCTTCTGGGTAGTGTTTCCTTAATATGTGCTATTACTGTTAATATTAATCTATAAAAGGAGTAAGGAGCTTAAACTTTTTGCCCATCATGGCACAGTACAAATTTCCCCAGCAAAATAGCTACTTTTTAAAAATTCATTTTTGAGAGAGAGAGAGAGCGTGCATTCATGGGATACGGATGAGCACAGAGGGAGATAGATGATCTGAAGCAGACTCTGCATTGACAGAAGCAAGCCTGACACGGGGCTTGAACTCATGAACCAGGAGATGATGACCTGAGCCGAAGTCAGACACTCAACCAACTGAGCCCCCCAGGCACCCCAATATGCTTTCTTAAGGACATCTTTAAGGAAAGGACATTTTTGGCTATTTGAATATCAAGTGAAAAATATTACATCAATATATTTTTTAACAATCTTTTTAAACATCAAATCATGATATCCATAAGATGTCTACTGAAATAAACTACATTTTCCCCCTCAAGAGGCTTTGATGTATACATTCATGAGATTTCAAATTGTTTCCTGAACATCAAAATTGAATGTATGTCAAAGACTCATGTCAACAATTACCCACACCTATTACAAATGTTTTAGGAAAGAAATATTAAACCATGAGGAAATTTGTAATCGATAAGATACTATTCAGAATAAATCAGCATTCTTTTGATAACAGAATAGTCATGAAAAACTGAGGCACCTAGGTAGTTCAGTTGGTTAAGTGGCTTGATTCTTGATTTTGGCTCAGGTCATAATCTCACATTTCATGTGATCGGAGTCCTATGTTGGGATCTGTCTTGTGAGTGCAGAGCCTGCTTGGGATTCTCTCTTTCCCTTTCTTTGCCCCTCCCCAACCCTCAAAATTAATACAGAATATAGTTCTGGTATTTGAAAGATCCTTCCTACTTTAAATGGAAGTAAAGAGTTTTACTTGCTTCAGAGCAATCTGTGTAACTGCCCAAACCACAGCCAATATATGAACTAGTCCCTCACCATTAAAAACAACAAATCTCTGGGTGCCTGGGTGGCTTAGTCGGTTAAGCGTCCGACTTTCGCTTAGGTCATGATCTCGCGTTTCGTGGGTTCGAGCCCCGCGTCGGGCTCTGTGCTGACTGCCAGCTCAGAGCCTGGAGCCTCCTTCAGATTCTGTGACTCCCTCTCTCTCTGACCCTCCCCTGCTCATGCTGTCTCTCTCTCTCTCCTAGAAATAAATAAAACATTAAAAAAAAAAATTAAAAAAAAATTTCTTTAAAAAAAAAAAAAAACAAATCTCTTAATCTCTCAATTTCCAAATTTTATTTACAAAGATTTTTTAACAATGATCTGCAGTGTTAATAACTGTCTTGTTTTCACTTTCTCAAATTAGGACATGAAATTATTCATGACATCTTGAATCCAATCTCTGAATTATTTCCTCATTTGAAACTGGCTCTCCTAGACCTTTGATGAGCCTGGTAGAAAAGACAGGATCCTAGGGACACATAGCATATTTCCTACTCTCCCAGCCCCATACCTGCTAAGTATGTTCCAAGTAGAAGCAACAGTGTTTACACTCACATTCATAAACAATTCCTAAGAATAATGCTGTCACCAACACTAGTTCCTAACTGGATTTCAAAATTAAGAATGAGCTATAATACTCAATTTTCAGATGTCTTCTCAAAAAATTATCAGAAAACAAGCTCTAAATTTGAAGTAAAAAACAAGGGCGCCTGGGTGGCTCAGTCGGTTAAGTGTCCAACTTCGGCTCAGGTCATAATCTCGCAGTTCGTGGGTTCGAGTCCCGCATTGGGCTCTGTGCTGACAGCCAACTCAGAGCCTGGAGCCTGCTTCAGATTCTGTGTCTCCCTCTCTCTCTGACCCTCCCCTGCTCATGCTGTTTCTCTCTCAGAAATAAATAAAACGTTAGTTAATAAATAAACAAATTTAAAGTAAAAAAACAAAAATTCCAACTGGTTTTCTTTTATATTGGAGAAAGTGAACTTTTTCTTTATAATAAAGAAAAAAAAGGAAATTTTTTTTTTGGATTTCATTTGTTTGAAAATATGCCTCTCCTAGCCTTGTATAAATGAAAGCATTATACTCTGAGGAAAAAAAACTTTCACTTTGTATTAGCTCATAAGATAAGAATTTATACTTACCAGGGCAAATCGTGCTGTTTTTGTTAGATCCAACTATATTATCTAATAAAAAAAGTTAAAGTCAGTTATTTCAGTAATAATTAGATCATACTTTCCTAGTACTTTACAAAAAACAAAGTATGTCTTTGTTCATTATCTCATTTTATCTGGAATTAACCATTAAGAATTAGTTGTGAGAGGAGAGTGAGGGATTGGACAAAATGAATAAAGGGAGATACAGGGTTCCAGTTATGCAATGTATGTCCTAGGGATAAAAGGTACAGCACAGGGAACATAGTCAATGGTACTGTAACAGCACTGTATGGTGACAGATGGTAGCTACAACTTGTGATGTGCACAGCTTAATGTATAGACTTGTCAACTACCATGCTGTACACTGAAACTAATGTAGCACTGTGTGTCAATTATATTTCAATTTAAAAAACTCAGTTACTTCAGTCAAATATACCTGTATCTTCATTTGTTTATAGAATTGTGTGCAGATGAGGAATTATTAAAAGACAGTATCACAAATATTCTGAAAAAAAAAAAAGTGAGGTTACAGCCAAAGAATGACACTTCTTTTACTTCTCTCAGTCATCCTCCAACAATTAGGACAAGTCTGTTCTCTCCATGTAGGAGTTTCTTAAACTCCAGAATAACACATATGTTAACAATTAGTCATTTATGCCTTGAATTTTGAAAAAAATGAGGAAGACATTGTTAAGTTGATTTCTAGGCAAATGGCTTAGAGCACATATATGTAGGAAAAAAATAAGAATGTCTATCACACAGCATTTTGCATAATCAAAAATCTAGAAACAAATAAATGTACATTAGAGGCAGAATGGCTAAGTTAAAGCATACTCATACAAGAGAAGTATGTAGGGGTTAAAAATGAATAAGAAATCTAGGTATCAATAGGGACAGATTTCAAAAAAGCACTGAGTAAAAGAAAAAACTGCAGAATAATATGAACAACGGAAATCAATTCTTATCAAGTTTGAAAACATGAATAATAATACATTATACACGTCATAATAACATGTAAACAGACATGGGGTGATAGACTTCAAATTTAGCATTCCTTGAGGGATGGGGGAGAAGTGAGAACATGAGTGGGGGAATAGTAAACTCCCAACACATCTCCAATTTATTTTCTTTTCAAAAATATTTGGAAAAATACTTCAAGTTAGTTTTGATAAAGCCAATAGGAAACATATGGGTGTCTGTTATTATCTAAATATTTCTGTATGCTAGAAGTGTTTTATTTTAAAATAAAGATTAAAATATATTTATTTTAATTTATACAAATGAAACCATTCTGCATGAAAACATTCTGCAACATGTTTTACCCAACTATGTATTTTTGAGAACTAGTCAGCTGATAGATCAAAATTCAATTATTTTAACTGCTATATCGTATTCCATTATATGAATATTCCACACATTCTTCATTTTCCTACCATGAGCATGCACCAACATTCTTGTACCTATCATGCACATGCATAAATGTTCCCTAGGGAAATACAAATCAAAGCCACAATGAGATACCACCTCACATGTGTCAGAATGGCTTAAATTAACATCACAAGAAACAGGTGTTGGTGAGTATGAGGAGAAAGGGGAATCCTCTTGCACCACTGGTGGGAGTACAAACTGGTGCAGCCATTCTGGAAAAACAGTATGGAGGTTCCTCAAAAAACTAAATATAGAACTACCCTAGGATCCAGTAATTGCACTATCAGGTACTTACTCAAAGGATACAGAACTATAGATTCAAAGGGGTACATGCACCCTAATGATTACAGCAGCATTATAAACCACAGAAAAACTATGGAGAGAGCCCAAATGTCCACTGACTGATGAATGGATAAAGAAGATGTGGTGTGTGTGCGTGCATGTATGTACGTATAATGCACATACATGCATAGAATGTTATGACTGAATATTACTTAACCATCAAAAAGAATGAAATCTTGCCTGACATGATACTCTACATAGAAAACCCGACAGACTCTACCAGAAGCCTACTAGAACTGATCCAAGAATTCAGACAAGTTGCAGGGTACAAAATCAACGTACAGAAATCGGTTGCATTTTTATACACCAACAATGAAGCAACAGAAAGAGAAATCAAGAAACTGATCCCATTCACAATTGCACCAAAAAACATAAAATACCTCGGAATAAACCTAACGAAGGATACAAGAGATCTGTATGATGAAAACTATAGAAAACTTATGAAGGAAATTGAAGAAAACACATAGAAATGGAAAAACATTCCATGCTCATGGATAGGAAGAATAAATATAGTTAAGATGTCATTACTACCTAAAGCACTCTACACGTTCAATGCAATTCCAATCAAAATTGCACCAGCATACTTCTCAAAACTAGAACAAACTATCCAAAAATTTGTATGGAACCACAAAAGACCCCAAATAGCCAAAGTAATACTGAAAAATAAAACCAAAACGGGAGGTATCACCATCCCAGACTTTAGCCTCTACTACAAAGCTGTCATCATCAAGACAGTATGGTACTGGCACAAAAACAGACACACAGACCAATGGAACAGAATTGAGAACTCAGAAGTGGACCCAAAAGTATACAGCCAACTGATCTTTGACAAAGCAGGAAAGAATATCCAATGGAAAAAAGACAGCCTTTTTAACAGATGGTGTTGGGAGAACTGGACAGCAACATGCAGAAGAATGAAACTAGATCATTTTCTCACACCATGCACAAAAATCAACTCAAAATGGATAAAGGACCTGAACGTGAGACAGGAAACTATCAACACCCTAGAGGAGAAAGCAGGAAACAACCTCCTTGA